>NC_064925.1:36419960-36721257 GCF_023897955.1 Schistocerca gregaria | reverse complement strand
GCACGTCAGCTACAGGAAGGTTGTGATAACCTTATTCTTTAACTGTAACAGCCCACTGTTCATTGACTTTCTGGAACACAGGGTCGCAATCCATGCACAGTGGTACATTGACAGTTTGCAAAAATTGAGTGTGCCGTGAAGACCAAATGCCCAGGAATGTTGACAGAGGGCACCATTCTGTTGCAGGATAATGCCCGCCAACATGTTGCCATAGTTGTTTCAAGTACACTGTAGAAATTCCTTAGTGAAGCCCTTGAAAATCCTCTATACAGTCCTTTCAGAGCACTGATAACCTTGCTGTTGAGTGCCTGTAAGGTACAAATGCACACACATGCTGTCCTGATCTCTCCCAATACAGTGTCCATATTTTTGAGACCTTGAAAGAAGAGACTTGTGGCCGTCTATTTGCTTTGGAATAAGACATGCATGGCTGTATACAATCACGTGTAGTGCAGCAGGACAGATTATCAATACTCTGTTCCACTTTTAGCAACTGTACCAGCTAAAGATGACCGTGGTAGCAGGTAAATGTTAAGTAGTGTAGAAAAAAGTGTAGATACTGTGTGCCCTCGCCCGTGTTTGCATAGTGTGTGCATGAGCAATAATAATGAGGGGAGCAGGTTGTTGTCAGAGGATGAGTGCACTCACTTGCTGCACATGGGTATAGAAATGCTTTGACACTTAAGTTGGTAGCATCATGGAAGGCTTGGAGTAAGAGGGCCACCGGCAGACGTACACACTGCCGTCTTCAGGTGCCTGAAGATGGCAGCGTGTACGTCTGCCGAAATATTGTGGAGAAATTACGACGCTGCCCGGTCGGATACCAGAGAACTGTTCAAATTGGAAATACAACAAGAAAACTTCAGATCGTCTAACTTACGACTTGTCAAAATCATCTTCATAGTCTCTCGTCACCAAAAAGACGATGTTATGGGTGGTATGTATACATTCATATTTAAGGCAGTTAAGTGCCACTAGATGCACCATAAAGGAAATAACCAAAAGACTAGAAATAATCTGATGTATTTTTGGCAAATGAAACAGTTTTAAAAACTAACATTTCAATGACTCTAGAATGGAAAGATTATAAACAGAGTTCTGACTTGTGACAAATAATAAATGCTTCTATTTTGTGAGCATATTTTTAAGACTTTCACAATTAATACACAAGGCCAAGAAATCACACTGCTTCTAAATTAATTACTATGAATCACTTGCCAATTGTTTTTGCCTAACATGTTAGGAAGGTTAACAATATTAAAATGGTTCTTGTATGACATTGGTTACCAACTTGCTACGTGAGTGAATTACTTAGTCTCAACCTATCTCTGACTGGTTGCTGTTTCTAGAATTACTATGCTGACACCGCTATTTAATATACGATTAGAGCGATCATTTTTGTCAACATTAGAAACACAGAGATATCTTGCAAAATAAATTACAGTGCAGTCCTATGATGTATACCTGTTATCTCCAACTCCGTCCAATCAGATCTCTTTCCAGAAGCTGCGTCCTCTGGAGACATGATTGTGTGTGCTCTCCGTGAATTGGTGCCTTCATACTTTTCCTTGTGGTTTCGTGACATGTTAAAACCTGTACAGTAAGATGAAAGAATCAATTTCTTTAGCCTGTATGGGGTACACAATAAAATATAGTAACCTAGGAGAAATAACAACCAGTAACATAATTCATGTATGTAAACTGCTATGAGCTGCTTTATACAATATGACCATTTCAGTCACAGGATGTCTATCATAGCAACACTCCCCTTCAGTCCAACATTTACATATTTGAAATATCATGCAGAACCTTAAGCTTAATTGGTAAATATACTTTCACTCTCATTTCTCTTTTCCTAGTACAAAAGTAGGTCTGTTCAATGTTTACAACCAGGGCTCATTTAAGCCCCAAGTGACAATTAGCCACTTGGGGTGCAAAGCTGACAGGGTACCTGGGCACCCGAGTGCAATATCTGTACACAGGTTGTATTGTAATTAGAAGCTAAACCTGACATGAGTGAATGTTAAGATAAGAGAAGCAAAAATGTTCTTGTAAATTGGGATCTACAAACAAGCGGTTTGTGAAATATTATGTTGGCGGATAAGTTCGTAGTGTTTTTGTTTTGCATGCTGGTATTTTCTTTGACATGGGTTTATTTACTGAACGAATTTCTTTATTTATAGTTTACTATTGCTATTTGAGTTTACATAATGCCATTTTGTTATTTGGAGATAGTGAGTGGAGCTGTGGGCACTGGAAAAATAGAGTGCCAAGTGGAGAAACTGGAACATGTCTGACATATTCTTCTGTTTGAGTTCAAAAGAGGGATGACAGCAGCGGATGCATCAAGAAACATTTGTGCTGTGTATGTGGATAACACTATTGAACAGAGCATACCAAGAAAATGGTTTTCTCACTTTAAGGAGGATCGTTTTGACATTAGTGGCTCTACATGTTCAGGAAGACCTTCGGATTTCAATAGGGATCACTTAAACAAATTAATCCAAAATGATTCAAGTTAATGTACTCAAGAACTGGCAAATGTGTATAATTGTGACCATTCGATCATCATGTAACATTTGTGTGCAATTGGAATGTTCAAAAATCGGCTGTATGAGTACTGCATGCTCCAAGACAAGGAGGAATGGTTGAGCCCAAACAAAGTAACAACTACCTGTACAATAATTTGTGCGCATTCAAAAAACATAATGTTATGTATCTGGTAGAACAGTATTGTGTGGTGTACCACAAATTGCTTCCCTGAGGTGTAACCATCACTGCTGACATTTACTGTCAACAGCTGAGACGTCTTACAGACGCAATCCAAGATCAATGACCAGGAATGCTGCATGAAAGGATGCTATTCCACAATAACACCAGCAAGTCTAACAAAAAAAATCAGTACAGGAACTGGATTCGGAAGTTTTCCACAGCCACCTTTTCCATCTATCTTTGAGGCTCAGATTTTCACCTTTTCCGCTATCTGTCAGACAACCTTCCAGGAACTTCCTTACTGGGTAAAAATGCACTCCCAACATGGCTCAATGAGTCCTTCGTCTAAAAATCATGTTACAGCCATGGAATCAAAAAGTCACTCGAGCACTGACATACTATTGTAAATAGTGAAGGAGACTATATTATTGCTTTAAAGTCTCTGTTATGTCTATTGTTGTGTTAAAAACTTATACACCAACCCAATAATTGCAAATTTGTGGTTACAAACTGCCACTAACATATGTATGCAGAACTGTCCTAATGAGCACAAATGATTTTGAAATTTTAGCTAAGGCCTACTTTTGTAAGAAATACAATACTACTTCAGCTGTTCAATGTCCAATGTCAATTTACTGTACATCCTACCAGTAAACGGAGATGTTCTCAATTTACTGTAGACTCTTACCAGTCAAAGGATACGTTCCGCATGTTATTGTATTTTGAGACATACTGCACTAGACTCTGCAGAGGAATGTCAATTCCTTCAAATACCACCTCCATGTTCATCTGCTAAATCTTGACAAGACATAGAAGTTTCTGTTCCAATTCTTCAACCATACCAACAGGAGTGCTGTACACTTCACTTCTGAGGCAAGTCCACACACAAGCATAAAGATGATTCAGCTCAGTTGACCTCTAAGACCAAAGGTACTGGCTGTGCTCGACCTATCCATCTTAGACCATATGATTTTTCTGATACTTCACCAGCACAGGGGGGCTAGCATTGTCAAAGCTTCACCCTCCCTTACTGGCAGTGAACTGGAGTTGAGCTTGTGGCTGAAGATTAAATAATCAAATCACTGGAAGCTGAAGTTTTGACAATGCCAGCCACATGTGCTGGCAAAATGTGAGAAAAAATCATTAAACAAGCATCAACCAAAGAACCTGAGACAGAAGTCAACAGGCCAATGCCAGTTATGGAAATTTCTTGAGTGAATATTGAGGTTAATTTATTTGTTAAGGCAACTTGTGCAATCTATGTTAAAACATCCTTTCTTGTGGTCTTTGCACTGGTATCAGTAGCCATGAGGCAGTTACAGGAGCAATTATTACTGCAATACAGGGATAACTAAAATAGCTTGGAAGATTTGTGTATTCTCAAACTTGATAAAGAGCCATTAGTGTCATATCCCAATGAGTAATTTAAAGCAAACAGTTCTGGACATGAGTACATAGCAGAACTGAGGCTCCAGTTTAAAGAATAGTTGACCATGCACTTGATAGATATGCAGTGGTTACCTGAAAGACCGGAGTCAAAACAAGGCCCCTGGAGTAGACAACATTCCATTAGAACTACTGACGGCCTTGGGAGAGCCAATCCTGACACAACTCTACCATCTAGTGAGCAAGATGTACGAGACAGGCGAAGTACCCTCAGACTTCAAGAAGAATATAATAATTCCAATCCCAAAGAAAGGTGTTGACAGATGTGAAAATTACCGAACAATCGGTTTAATAAGCCACAGCTGCAAAATACTAACACGAATTCTTTACAGACGAATGGAAAAACTGGTAGAAGCCAACCTCGGGGAAGATCAGTTTGGATTCCGTAGAAATACTGGAACACGTGAGGCAATACTGACCTTATAACTGATCTTAGAAAATAGATTAAGGAAAGGCAAACCTACGTTTCTAGCATTTGTAGACTTAGAGAAAGTTTTTGACAATGTTGACTGGAATACTCTCTTTCAAATTTTAAAGGTGGCAGGGGTAAAATACAGGGAGCAGAAGGCTATTTACAATTTGTACAGACACCAGATGGCAGTTATAAGAGTCGAGGGACATGAAAGGGAAGCAGCAGTTGGGAAGGGAGTGAGACAGGGTTGTAGCCTGTCCCTGATATTCAATCTGTCTATTGAGCAAGCAGTAAAGGAAACAAAAGAAAAATTCGGAGTAGGTATTAAAATCCATGGAGAAGAAATAAAAACTTTGAGGTTCGCTGATGACATTGTAATTCTGTCAGAGACAGCAAAGGACTTGGAAGAGCAGTTGAATGGAATGGATAGCGTCTTGAAAGGAGGATATAAGATGAACATCAACAAAAACAAAGCGAGGATAATGGAATGTAGTCGAATTAAGTCAGGTGATGCTGAGGGAATTAGATAGGAAATGAGACACTTAAAAAAGTAAAGGAGTTTTGTTATTTGGGGAGCAAAATAACTGATGATAGTCGAAGTAGAGAGGACATAAAATACAAACTGGCAATGGCAAGGAAAGCGTTTCTGAAGAAGAGAAATTTGTTAACATCGAGTATAGATTTAAGTGTCAGGAAGTCGTTTCCGAAAGTATTTGTATGGAGTGTAGCCATGTATGGAAGTGAAACGTGGACGATAAATAGTTTGGACAAGAAGAGAATACAAGCTTTCGAAATATGGTGCTACAGAAGAATTCTGAAGATTAGATGGGTAGATCACACAACTAATGAGGAAGTATTGAATAGGATTGGGGAGAAGAGATGTTTGTGGCACAACTTGACCAGAAGAAGGGATCGGTTGGTAGGACATGTTTTGAGGCATCAAGAGATCACCAATTTAGTATTGGAGGGCAGCATAGAGGGAAAAAATCGTCGAGGGAGACCAAGAGATGAATACACTAAGCAGATTCAGAAGGATGTAGGTTGCAGTAGATACTGGGAGATGAAGAAGCTTGCACAGGATAGAGTAGCATGGAGAGCTGCATCAAACCAGTCTCAGGACTGAAGACAACAACAACAACAACATACCTAAAATAACAGTTCTTGATGGGAGGGACACTTCCATACTAGCCTATACGTTAACTGTTATGAAAGAAAGAGACACTCCTCTCTAATAAGTGTAAAATAAAGTATAGAGCTATGAATACAGTTGATTAAGACACATTTTTGGTTTTGAAGAGTGCAATGCGCAGTGCCTACTGTAGCAGAATATTATCAAAAGATCTCTCACAAAACATGAAAAGTAACAAAGGGATAATCTACTATCCCACTGACATCCATCTGTTGTAGAATCATAAAACATATTCAGAGTTCAAACATGTTTAAGTATTTCAAATAGAATGTCTTCCTCCATGAGATCCAGTACCAATTACAAAAACATTGGTCAAAATCTAAGTCGCACTTTCTCATTTGCCATCAATCAAGACAGTCTTGTAGATATAGTACTTCGTGACTTCCAATAAGCATTAGAGATGACTAATCAATTGTTCAACCCTTCTACAATATGAAGGATTTTATTATTGTTATACATTGAAGCAAAAATATGTGACAAACAATGCAGCTCCTAAAAAAAAAAAAAAAAAAAAAAAAAAAAAATTATTCTTAAGTCTCAGTTATCTACATATGCAGCACAAATCACAAGTTTTCAATCACCTGAATTCTCATTGTCTTTCCATTTCTTTAAACTATGTAAGAATATTGCCTTTTTATTACACAATTCCATCACCCCATTCCCTCTCCAAATTCCCCATCTCTGCACTCTCTTCACTATGTGGATTTTGACTGAACTGGAAATGAGTGACTTAATCAATATGGTTCACAACAATTTCAGAAACATATTCCATTTAAATCAATATTTCTACCTGTACATCTATATCTATATACTCTGCAGACCACTGTGAGGTGCACAGCAGAGCATACATCCCATTGTACCAGTTATTGGGTTTTCTTCCTGTTCCACTCATGTACGAAGTGCGGGTAGAATGATTGGTCGAATGTCTCTCTCTCTCTGTGTGTGTGTGTGTGTGTGTGTGTGTGTGTGTGTGTGTGCAGTAATTATTATGATCTTACCCTCATGATCCCTATGTGAGCAATATGTAGGTGACTGTAATATATTCCTAGAGTTATAATTTAAAACTTTCACTGGACCTGATACATATGTTTCTATAAGTCATAGTAAGTAGATCTTATCTGCCTTAACCTGTATTAACTCAAAGTAAGGCTGTGCACCTGTATTAACTCCATGTAAGGCTGTGCAGAAAGTAATGCAGAATCTATGCAGATAATTTAGGAATCTGTGACCAACAGCAGGATACTATTTGCAATTTAATTTAATTTTGAACATTATTACTGCTTTCTGAAGTGCTAAATAACGCCTATTTACGTTGTTGTAAGTGTAGATTAAGGTTTGCTTATGTTTATAGGTAGAGGGTCAGTAAGTACAACAGATAAATCCTCTTTAATTAATAGTAAACCAACGAGGCAAGAGTGGATGCGATTTTTGTTGTATGAATGGTCATGATGAATTAGACCATACAAGTGGTTTACACTGAGGGCGCACGCCCACCCTAATCAACACTTGAGAAAGACTGAAACATGAAACATACCGAAGTGTTACTACTCAGAATCCAGGTATTATTAAGGCATTCAATATTAGCTACAGTACCCATGTGCGAATTGTATATAGAGAGAGATGTTACGCTCTTCCTAAAAGGAAGAGGGGCATGAGGGTGTACCCTCACAAAAATTTATAAATTCTCTCAAGACAACCCAATCGGAGGTGCAGTTTACCAGCTTACTCTCGTGTAATCCGATTAGAGATTTTAGCGAAACTTTTTTTTTTGTAACACCCGAGTAAAAACAACATTTTACCTTCTTTTTTTGGCAGTTTTGTGATGAGCCATCCACAGGAGTAAAATGCTTATTTTGATTGTAATCTTCACGATATTTAGCGTCCAATTTCAAAATTATCAGCGGAATGGCAATAAGATGACAATTTATGTGACTGGCTTTCCCGTGTCAGCTGATCGTTGTGCACAACTCAAACACATGCAGCATTCCGTCTGCTGTTAGGTTATTCAACATTCCACAAATATTTGTATACTTCATTTCGTTATATTTTGCTTCATACGATGCACTATATGTAACTGGCCTTCTAAATGGCTGTATAAACGCTTGTAAGCACTCCTCGAGCCTTATTACACCGATCTAAACACGGGTGAACTGCAATAAACTAAACAGACTACCATATCCGAAAAGATGCTACTTGATGTTTCTCATCAGGTTCATGCAAACTAGTTGGGTTTTGTGTACTAAGAGCATAATTTCACGTTAGGTACAGCATGCGGTAACGTAACCACTTCACGAAACTACAACGCACCTTCATCTACCTCCGAACAGACACCAAAATCCTCTATTGCTGGAGTGCACCGATATTACTTTCTTGTAAACAAAACTATCTTGACAAACACTGCTTCGCCATTTATCAAAAGTGTTCGCTACGAGAAATATTCCTCGTTGGATTGGTTGTTGACCTGCGAAATGCTCCGTACTTAGACGAGTGCTGCCGACGGGAGACGATGCTGAGGAATATGGCAGCGACGTTGGGAGGTTAGTAAGCACGGAGAGCCGTTGCTTATTGTATTTTGGCGTTGTTCGAAGTTATTCTTCTGACAGTTGGCGCTTTATACACTAGTCATGCGAATCTGACAACTCAACTAATACAACGCAGTCGATACATGGTTTAAGAAATTATTATAATTTTTGTAGGTTATGTGTAAACTCTGGCCTAAGCAGGTAAACTTCGTGCACAGGTATTCGTGCCGTGACTTCAAGATTTCTGGTTCCAATTTGTTATGGGCAGGCCAGAAATTTTGCTGCGCGAAAGGGAACTCGCGAAAAAGCAAGAAAAAAGAAAGTTAAAGTGGAGATCAAAAAAGTTGCGTGGGTTCCGCCAAAGCTGAGAGAAAAGAAGTAAACACATTGCGTTTACATTTTCTTTCTATTTCTAAATATTACATGTTACTCAGGTTGATGAATTGCCACATTTGCCTTGTTACAGAGATAAATTGCCACTTATTTCTAAACGTCTGAACGACAGCCACAAGCCAGTTTCCTGTGACGATGTGTGGATTGGCAGGTATTATCAGTGGAGGGTATACGACTTTGTTGAAGCTGTACAGTGCCATCGAGAAACCCACCACCCAACAATGTACAACGTTCCAGATGCACCACTCTTCGCCTTTATTGAACTGGACATGTCCACAGACAAGAAAGTAAGACCAAATTATGTTAAAAATACTTGTTTTAATTTGAAGTAAGTGGATCATGTAATATATTGATTTTGTTGCTTGCTGACCATGCAAGCACCACAATCTATTGTGTTCCTTGCTGCCAATGTAAGCACCATAATCAAGAAAACAAAAGGAAAAACTGAAGTTGGGCCATAATCATAAATATTATTGATCAGGTCTGGGTAGATAGTGTATGATTGAACTTAAAAATATTGTTCATTCAGTTCTGTATAACGCAAGAGATAACATCATCAGTAACAATATGACACAGAGAAAAGAGGGTGTGTAAAATTGATTGTTCTAATTTCCTGGATGTGTCAATTGACCGGGACATAAATTAGAAATCACGTATTGTAGATCCTCTCAAATGCTTGAGTTCAGCTAAATTTGCTCAATGTGTAATTGCTGATATTGGGTGTGACAGTATTAGAACTCTTTATTTTCTTGGAATGTCCATTCATTGATGTCATATAGAATAAATTTATGGGGGAAATTCCATGTGTAAACAGAAGTAACTCGTTTCACAAAAATGTGCTATAAGTATATCTAGGGGCCATCATCATGCTTCGTGTAGACAATTCCTTGAAAGAGTAAAGAATATTATTAACATAATTTTATGTCACAGCGGAACAACAGCAATCGTAGTTAACAGTACAACTGGAAAAGGCACTCGAGGTCGCAATAATGATTTATTCATTAATAAACTTATTAATGAGTAAATCATCATTGCAACCTGGATTGCTTTGTAGCAACATCCTCACAATATGTATACTCTCATGTGACATTTTTTGTTCAGATTGAGGCCTTACCTAAAAATATAGCCAAATAGTAGTATTCATAAGTGTAACACCATGAACAAAATTAGCCTATGCTATCCATAACTTAACCTTGCTCATGCACAGACTGGAACAAAGTATGCAGCCATGAAAACAAATTACCAAGTCCCTCATGAATTAAAGGTGATGTCAGATAGTAAGTTAAATTAATATATTTTCTACTTGACGACTTTTATTCCTTACATCAAATTAGAAGTAGGTAGTACGTATATGGTTAGGTTACCTTTATCAAATTTTGTCACAGATTAAAACAAAAAACCCAGTGGTCAGCATGTTGCCATGTTTTTCACAAAGATAACTTCTAATTTATCCCCTCTGACATTCCGCATAATAGTTAGTTGTCGTGAATATGATCAACATCACATGGGGAAAAAAAATCACCTAAAATTAACTGAAACTAAACCATATTATTTATTATGTGTTCTTACTGCCATTGGCTTGACAAGCCATATGAAAAAATGCAACCCATAAACGCACAGACACTGCAACAATCATCTACGAAGATGTCGTGGCCAGGGAAACGTTCCATGTGGGAAAAATATATCTAAAAACAAAGATGATGTGACTTACCAAACAAAAGCGCTGGCAGGTCGATAGACACACAAACAAACACATACATACACACAAAATTCTAGCTTTCGCATCCATAGGGAAGGAGAGGGAAAGACGAAAGGATCCACACCGACCTGCCAGCGCTTTTGTTTGGTGAGTCACATCATCTTTTTTTATATATATATGAAAGATTTCTACTGTAACACTCTTTATTTTACAGATGTTAGCAATACCTCTCTCTACAATTTATTCCACAAAACTTCTTTTCATACTAATTTTTCCAAGTATTTTTCAACACCTAAATACGTTCATTGTGCCATAGTTCCATAGTTTGTCAGCTACAAAAGAATAATTCCTTTGTAGAGTTGTCATCAGAACTGACAGATGTTTACAGTTTCGAATCCTATTGAAGTTGTGTATCAAATAAAAATTCCTGACGGTTTTAACATATCCTCCAGGCAGCTCATAACTCTTGTATGAGTACATTTGTGGCAAGCATGGCATTCGTTTGGCCACTGGCACATTTTACACAACCACGATTGAAAGTCTGTTTGCAGAAGATGCCACACTACTAGATATACGTGCCGTTTCTGTGCCATGCATGGCCACCCATTCCATGCTGCCTCCTTCAATTTGTCCTTTGATCAACAGTATGGGGTGTGTCGGTCTTCTCTGTCACCTTCTGGAGTTCGCTTTCGGTTCTTGCTCTGGCAGATTAACTTCACGCTACCTGCAACTGTCCCGGTGGATGTAAACCCTTCACCACCTTGGCTTTGTGCAACAGCCTGTGTTCACCTTTGCCTTCATTCACTTCCTAAGGACACTACACCATCCTAGCTCAGGAGCCTTCAGTACCTTTGTATACACTGATGGCTCTCAGACTGGTCATTGTGTCAGGTGTGCCTTCATCATTCGCACCAACATTTTTTGGTATCGGCTTCCAGAACACTGCTCAGTATTTACAGCAGAGCACTTCGCACTGTATCAGGCCACGTAGTACATACAGCGGTGACACAGGCTTTTCTATTTTGTCATCTGCTCAGTCTCTCGGCACCCTTCAGAGCCTCTTGAGTGCTGCAGTGTCAATCCCTTAGTGCAACAGGTCTGGGATAGCTGTCACTTGCTCACTCTTAAAGAGCCACAGTGCTGCTTATGTGGTTTCCTGGTCGCATCAGTCTGACAGGAAATGGGGCTGTTGCCAAGGCTGCAGACTTCGTACCTCAGCCCGCTAGTTCTTACATTCCTTCTGATGATCCCTGAGTTGCCGTCGGTCAGCAGTGGTGTTACTTTGGCATCATCAATGGTCCTCGCTTCATGAGAACAAGCTCCAGGATATTAAGGCTCTCCTAGTGGCTTGGACGACCTCCTCTTGCTCCGAGGAGGTCATTTTAACTAGGTTTCATAATGGGCACTGTCCTTTTAGCCATCACCATTTGTTAAGTGATGCTTCCCAACACTTTGTGCATGTTGCGCCCAACTTTTAACTGTCCACCATTTCCTGATGGAATGCCCTTATTTAATTGTTTATGTTCCTCTTCCCTTTCCATGCTGCACTTTGTATTCTGCTGTTCTTTATCCCTCCCCTGGGGATCATGTCTACAATATTTTTGGGAATGTGTTCTGAGCTTTTAACAGCCTCACATCAGAACAACCCATTGTCTGTTTTTTCTTTATTTCTTTCTTTTTTTGTAATCCTTCTCCTAACCTTCCTCTGCTTTGGCATTTCAGATTCCTCTGGTTCTTCTTTCTCCCTGTGCACTTCTGAAGGCTGTCCCTACATTTGACATGTAACAGGTGAACTGGTAACACACAATTCCCAGCCCTGGATCGACAGGTAGGGTTCACCCATACCCCCTGATACAGGCCAGGCCCTTGGAAGGGTGATTGCCTGACCTGCTATCTTTCCAAATTGCCAATTGATCCCTCTGTCAGGAGTTCTAGACCCCCTGCGAGTACAGGAGTTAGAATAGGCCTGAGGTATTCCTGCCTGTCGTAAGAGGTGAGTAAAAGGAGTTTTTATGTGATGGTCCTCTGTCGGGTTTGACCTCCATCTTTCTAAATTTTCCCAATTGGGGAAGGGCGCCTTAAATAGTGCATTGTGTCCATTGTGCAGTTAGATCTTTAGCCCGCTTTCTCGCTGTCACATTGCAGTCATGCTCATTCTCCATCTCTTGGGCAGGGACACCTCCTTGGGTGCGTTTTCCACCGTGCACCTTGCAGTGTTGCTTTCTGCGTCAATAATGACCGTGGACTTCAACACCTCATATCCAGCATGGTAGCCTGTCCATTGTGGTGGGATCGCCATGTACCCTGTTGGTTGTAGCCCCCTAACAACACAGGGATCCTGCCAAGTGGCCCTGCTGATGCTGGGTGGCACCCATGCGGAGTGTCTCTTGTCTGAGTGGGTGGCATCAGGGCAGATGACACGCCATGAAACATAGTATGTCATCTCTTGCTGGTAGTCCACCACCAGCAATCTCTAAGCGGGCAGTCTAACTTCAATGTTAAGAAATATGACTCCAAATTGTTCCCCTCCCTGGCCACACCATGGGAGGAATGCCAGGCTAAGGATGGTAGTGAAGCTTACTCGCCCCGGTACCTTGTATGTCCATGAAGCCTCAGTTTTTTGTGGAGCATTTGGAGGACAAGTTTGGGGAGGTGGGGGGCTTGTCCAAAATACGCTCTGGGTCAGTCTTGATAAAAAAAAAGCATTGTCTGCCCAGTCACGAGCATTATTAGCTTGTGATAAGTTGGGAGATGTTTCTGTTTCCATCACACCCCATAAGAGCTTTAATATGGTTTAGAGTATTATATTCCACAGGGACCTTCTTTTGCAGTCTGCCGACGAGCTGTGCACGCCAATTTAGAGTGGCTAGGTGTTCATTTCGTCAGGCGTGTCCATTGGGGTCCGAAGGATAATCAGGTTGCCACCTGTGCCTTCGTATTGGCCTTCGAGGGTGACACATTGACCGAGAAGGTCAAGATGATTGTCTACTGCTGTGACGTCAAGCCGTATATCCCTCCCCCAATGCTGTGCTTGAAGTGTTGCAAGTTCAACCATATGTCTTTCCCCTGTACTTCCAGTGTCACATGTCGAGATTGTCGACATCCGTCACATCCTAATACTCCATGTGCCCTGCCTCCAATCTGTGTCAACTGTGGAGAGCATCATTCAACTAGCTCGCCAGACTGCAGGATTTTACAGAAATAGAGAAAAATCGTGGAATATAAGACCGTGGTGGACCAACTAACCTACACTGAGGCTAAGACAAAATTGAGTGCGTACATTCTGTGGCTATAACCTCCTCATACGCTACAAGAACAGTTGTTGCCCCATTAGTTCCTCGCATTCCTGCCGCCTTTCAGAACCAGAAGATAACACCTGCCCCCTTGACAGTGGGGAGCACTTCCCTCCCTGTTGCTCCTGCACCACCTACTTCGGGAGCAACAGACCCTAATAGGTGTTTCTGGTATTAACATAGATGGCGTGTTATAAACCGATGCAAATACGATTACCGAGCAGTTTGCTGAGCACTATGCCCGAGCCTCTGCGTCGAATACTTACCTCCCAGCCTTTCCCACTCTCAAACGGCGGCTGTAAGAGGAAGTACTCTCGTTTACTACACGCCACAGTGAATCCTATAACACCCCATTTACAGAGTGGGAGCTCCTCAGTGCCCTTGCTCATTGCCTCGACACAGCTTCTGGGCCAGATAGGATCCACAGTCAGATCATTAAACATCTCTCATCTGACTACAAGTGACATCTCCTCGTCATCTTCAATCAGATCTAGTGTGATGGCATCTTCCCATTGCAATGGTGGGAGAGCACCATCATTCTGGTGCTCAATTCTGGCAAAACACCGCTTGATGTGGATAGCTATTGGCCCAACAGCATCAACAGCGTTCTTTGTAAACTTCTGGAAACGTATGTTGACTCAGCAGTTGGATTGGGTCTTGGAGCCACGTGGCCTGCTGGTTCCAAGTCAGGGCGGCTTCCGCTAGGGTCGCTCTACCACTAATAATCTTGTGTCCCTAGAGTCTGCCATCTGAACAGACATCATATCCTTGCTACCTTATATGAGTGGGGTCTCCAAGGCCCGCTCCCGATTTTTATCCAAAATTTCCTGTTGCTTCCTACTTTGCATGTCCAAGTTGGTGCCTCCCATAGTCCCCCCCCCCCAATATCCAGGAGAATGGGGTCCCACAGGACTCTGTTTTGAGCCTCTCTCTGTTTTTAGTGGCCATTAATGGTCCAGGAACCACTGTAGGGCCATCCATCCCACCTTCTCTGTACGCAGACGATTTCTGTATTTCGTGCTGCTCCACTAGTACTGGTGTTGCTGAGTGGCATCTGCAGGGAGCCATCCACAAGGTGCCGTCATGGGCTCTATCCCACGGTTTCCAGTTTTCAACTGCAAAGTTATGTGTTATGCACTTCTGTTGGCATCATACCGTTCATCCAGAACTTTACGTTATGATGGTCCACTCGTTGTAGTGGAGACATATCGATTCTTAGGACTGGTTTTCGATGCCTGATTGATGTGGCTTTCTCATCTTCATCAGCTGAAGCGGAAGTGCTGGCAGCATCTCAGTGCCCTCCACCGCCTGAGCCACACCAACTGGGTTGCAAATCGCCCTACACTGCTGCAGCTCTACAGAGCCCGTGTTGTATCCCACCCTGACTATGGGAGTCTGGTTTATGGTTCGGCGGCACCCTCAGCATTGCGTTCACTCGACCCAGTGCACCACTGTATCATTCGCCTAGTGACAGGAGCTTATAAAACGAATCTGGTGACCAGCGTCCTTGTGGAGGCCGGAGTCCATTGCAGGTTACATGTGCACAACTGCTGGCCAGTTACATTGCACATGTTCGTAGTTCTCCTGCGCATCCGAATCACCGTCTCATTTTCCCACCCACGGCGTTTCATCTCCTGCATTTGCAGCCCAGGTCATGGCTTCCAATTGCAGTTTGTGTCCGATCCCTTCTTTCTGAACTGGAGTCCTTGCCTTTACCATCTATACTTGAAGTCCATTCACATACACCTCCATGGTGTACATCTAGGCCACAGCTTCGACTGGACCTTTCACGTGGCACTAAGGACTCAGTTAACCCCGCGACTCTCTGCTGCCACTCCCTCTCGATTCTTGACATGTACCGAGGCCACAAAGTGGTTTACACCGACGGCTTGATGGCTATGTCGGCTTCACATATGTCCTTGAAGGACATATTGAACAGCATTCCTTGCTCAATGGTTGCAGCAGTGTTTCCACTGGTGAGCTGGTGGCTATAACTCGTGCTCTTGAGCACATCCATTCATGTCCTGGGGAGTCGTTCCTGGGGAGTCGTTTCTTCTGTGTACTGACTCCTTGAGCAGCGTGCAAGCTATCGACCAGTTCTACCCTCGTCATCCTTTGGTATGGACTATTCAGGCCCTGGAACAGTCCAGTTGTTCAGTGGTGTTTGTCTGGATCCCAGGTCACGTCAGAATCCCAGGCAACGAACTTGCCGACAGGCTGGCCAAACATACTACACAGAAACTGCTTATGGAGATCAGCTTCTCTGCAAGTGACCTGTGTTCAGTACTACGCCGCAATGTTTTGCGGGTCTGGGAGATGAGATCGCATAACCTCAGCATGCACAACAAACTGCATGCCATTAAGGAGACTAAGAATGTGTGGCAGTTCTCCATGCGGGCCTCTCACAGGGACTCTGTGGTTCTCTGCCAGCTCTGCATTGGCCATGCTTGGGTGACACATGACTACCTCCTGTGACATAATGACCCACCTCAGTGTTGGTGCGGCGCCCAGCTGACAGTGGCCCATATCTTGGATCTAGGTGAGCTGTCCTCCTTTGGCTGCTCTGGAATGATCTCTTCAGCTACTGGACTCGTTGCCATTAATGTTAGCTGGCAGCGCCTCATCGGCTAATTTAGTTTTATTTTTTATATGTGACAGTGGGTTTTATCATTCTTTATAAGTTTTTGCGCATGTCCTTTGTCCCCTTGTGTTCTCCACTCTAATGCGTTTAGGGTGGATGTTTTAATGTGTCGCAGAGTGGCTGGCTTTTCCTTTTTATTCTCGTGGTCGGCCAGCCACGGTCACAGCTCTCTTGTTTTTACCCCTTCTACCTGTTTCTTGCTTCTCTCTGTAGTTTCCTTTTCCTGTTTTGTCCATAGTAGTGTTTGTTGTCCTTCCGTCATTCTTCTGGTTCCTCCTTTCTCCTGTTATTGTGCTGTATGTCTCCTTTCTTTTCTTTCCCTTGTGTAATTATTTTACCTGGAACAAGGGACCGATGATCTCGCAGGCTGCCTGCCCCATTTACTTCAGCAGTTTTTAGAAGACCAAGTTTTCAAAGTATGTATGGGTTTGGCCTTGACAGACATCTTTATCCAGGAGAATGGAGTGTCTGAAGGTTCCTTCCTGAGTGTCATCCTGTTAGCTGTAGCCTTTAAATGTTATTATGGTCTATCTCCAGCTCCATTTTCATCAATGACTTTGCGAACTATTGCAGTTCTTCATGACCTTGTCTCCTTAAGCGGCATCTTCAGCACTGTCTCGATCATCTTTACTTGTGGAGTGTTGACAGTGGCCTGCACTTTTCCACAGACAAAACCATTTGTGTGGTGGCAGTGCAATGGGTTTCTTACACCATCTTTACTTCTTGGTCCTGTTGTTCTACCGTTCACTGAAACTATGAAATTCTTGGGGATTAAACGTGGTAGAAAACATTCTTGGTCGACACACGTGTCTTACCTGGCCACACGCTGTACTCAGTCCCTCAATGACCTACGTGTTCTAAGTGGTACTTCCTAGGTAGTGGATTGGACCAACCTCATCTGTTCGCACCGATCCTTTGTCTGTTCAGAACACAACTTACGTGTTCCTTATTTATCTGTAAGTCTGTCCATCTTATGCCATCTTAATACAATTTAACATTTGTGGAATACGTTAGGCCACCAGTGCCTTTTACACTAGCCCAATTGAGAGTCCCTATGCAGAAGCTGCCGAACTACTGCTGTCAGACCGGCGTGCTGCTTTCCTTAGCAGATAAGCATGCCGTTTGTCTGCCACGTGCGGCCCACCCATCCTATGCAGCAGCAGTTTGAAGAGGACAAAAGTGGCTTGCTGTGTGTGTCTTGGCTGGTGTTGATAAAGAGTGAAATAGTTGTAGAAGGAAATTGAAAATATTTTCGCTTGACAACTCCTACTCCACAGGCCCAATTACTAAATTTAAATGTAAGTATAGATTACTGTGAAACCATCTATGTAAATAGCCATAATTTCACTGAGAAAATATTTCATATTTCAGCTCAGTGTGAGATATTGCAAACATGTGTAACATGCAAATATTTGTAAGGGTCAGTATTATTGCCATTGCTGCTTCTCGGAGCAATACTGCTGACACCTGCACACTTTGTATGTCATCTGTATTACTAGATAGCTATGGTCACACAGTCCCAGTTGCCAATCTAATGACTTCCAGGGGCAACAAAAATTTGATTTTCATTATTTCATATAGTTATTGATCAAATTACAAATTTAAAATGCTGTCATCAACTCATTAACAGGTATAATGTTGCGCTACAGATTTAACAGTAGTTGAGTATTATTCTGGGTAATTTAGGTGCCTGTCTTAAGACCTGTAATCTGTTTTTACTTTTTTGGTATTCTTTGATCAAATAATCTGAAACTAACAAGACCAACATAATTATGGTTTTATGTCTTCATCCGTAAAGGTTTACATCAGGGCCAGCCACGGCATGCCAAAGTTCACGCATGCAGGGTCTGTGGGTCGCAAGTGGGCCAGGGTACAGTCTGTCTCGGCTTTGCTCGTTTGTTCCTTTAAGTACCTGGTACAGCACAACATTTCGTTTAGTATTGTGATGTTGCATTTTTCGGACAGCACAAATGTCTTCAGTTCAGCAGCCTCGTGGTGTTAGTGCTGTTTACCTTTCGCTTTTTGTTAGTGATATGAATGACATTCACAAGTCCAGTGGCTGTTTGCACAAAAATAAGTAGACTAGCATCTTTCGCCACAAAAATGACAGAAGAGAGGTATGACACTTCTTGACGTATATTCTGCACTCATATAAGCAATGGGTAATTCTAATTTGCTTTGAAATGACAGTGCAGCACCATGCAGAAAGAATTTAAAGATTTAGTTGCCAGTAAAGGAAAAAAATTTCCAAAGATCGACAAATGAGATTCGTTGTTCTCTACGTCAAAAGCACTTTGTGCTAAATTTTCAGGCATGGAGCATGTGAAAAAAATTAGTGGTATGCAAAGTAAAATTTCTGAAGTCACACGCAGGGTATCAGCTGCAACAATGTGGAACAGCTGTAAATCAAAAAGTCATTGCAGGCATACCCTTGACTTAACCAACTTGTTTTGCAGTAATATGCAAGGTCTCCATGAGATTTTGTGTGTTACTGCAAAATAAGTTGATTAAGTCAAGGGGTATGCATGGAATGATTTTTTGATTTAAAACTAGGAATTCTTCAGTTTATCAAGGAAAAAGGAGTGCAGGAACAATAATTGGAACATCTGGAATAGAATGACGAACTTGCATTTTAAGTGAGCTTCAATGCACACTGGTCATAATGACATTGCAGGATGTTCTATACTGCTCTCCTCAGGCACTTTCAATGTCTGCATAATGAGGTTGCAAAAGTGCTACAATATTTTGACCAATACATGTGTGAAAGATGTTCTTTCAATTATGAAATTAAATAAATCACTATTACGTGGCAGCCTGAATGTGAAAATATGTGAAACTGTCTGAGTGTGTGTCCGTATGCTGACAGTTTGTACTAGATAAAAATTATAGGTCATCAATGCGCCAAATATAATTCAGTAATACTGAAAATTGGTTTTGTTTTTTATCCGATTGTTGAGAAATGGGAAAAATAAAACCAAGTCATACGCAGTGCTGTGCCATTGCTATTGATATCTGGCACGTTCAGTCTCCCCTCCCCACCTCATGCTGTGACAGCATGGCGTGGCAGTTAGGAAAATGTGCCAGCCAAGCTGAACACTATGGCACTCGTGCCACAGCATGGGCCACATGCTGAATTCTTGGCCAAACACAATTTACATGTTTAACTGCAACTATTTAACACATTAACTCATTTGTAAAGTAATCAGGCAAAACAGTCTTACACTTGAGAGTTTGATTCTTTAAAGAATTGGCGGGGAGGGGCAGGTTACTGGTGTTATTCTAAAGAAATACTTATTTGTTTGGCACAATTATTATTCCTAAATGTAAAGTCATTGCTGTAATTGCCTGTTCAGTTGTTTCATGGTAGCATATTTTATATGTTATGAGAGAAGAACACACAAACACTTTTCATTTAGATATGTTGCTAATTATATCTAAAAACAAAGATGATGTGACTTACCAATCAAAAGCGCTGGCAGGTCGATAGACACACTAACAGACACAAACATGCACACAAAATTCGAGCTTTCGCAACCGGCGGTTGCTTCGTCAGGAAAGAGGGAAGGAGAGGGAAAGATGAAAGGGTGTGGGTTTTAAGGGAGAGGGTGAGGAGTCATTCCAATCCTGGGAGCAGAAAGACTTACCTTAAGGGGAAAAAAGGATAGGTATACACTCGCGCGCGCGCGCGCGCACACACACACACACGCACATATCCATCCGCACATACACAGACACAAGCAGACATTGTGTTTGTGTGTGTGTATACCTATCCTTTTTTCCCCCTAAGGTAAGTCTTTCCGCTCCCGGGATTGGAATGACTCCTTACCCTCTCCCTTAAAACCCACATCCTTTCATCTTTCCCTCTCCTTCCCTCTTTCCTGACGAAGCAACCGCCAGTTGCGAAAGCTCGAATTTTGTGTGCATGTTTGTGTGTCTATCGACCTGCCAGCGCTTTTGTTTGGTAAGTCACATCATCTTTGTTTTTAGATATTTTTTCCCACGTGGAATGTTTCCCTCTATTATATTCATCTCATTAATTTGTTGCTAATTATTATGTTATTATTTGCAACTTTAAAATGTTCACTCTTAATTTCTGCTCATGGTTTGGTGACTATTTACTTTAGATTCCAGCACTATCTTATTCATGCTGTAATGTATAAATTGTATTTTTCAGACAAAATTTGTTGATAACTTTACCAGAGTTGCTGGTATTCCACATCCATTTGAACATGGCGAAGACAGATCTGTCATAGTTTTTGCAAAGACACAAGAAGAACAAAAGATTGCCCTTGAAGCCGGAGCAACAGTGGCTGGTGGAATGGAGCTCATCACAGATATACAGGTTATTTGCCTCCTATTTTCTGTTTAAATTATTTTTCTGAAAATCAGAACAACAATGAAGTTCTGTTTTTCATGTGTGTTTATACAGCTATGTGGAAATGAAGAAAATTCATAGATTTATTTAAGCTCTTTGTAGGGTAGAAAGTTATCTGGAACTATTTCCAACTGGTATTTAAGGTTTTGATGCTATTAAATTACCACATTCCAACATAGGATTCATCAGTCATATATTCCTTTAGAAGTTCATTTGTTTAGCATTTGTGTGCTAAGGTGATATACTTCTCTAGAATACATCACCTTCTCAAAAATTTTGGTAAGTAATGTTAGCAGTGAAACAGGTCAGTAGTTATTGACATCTCTCACATCACCTTGCTTGAAGAAGGATTTAACAACAGCTTATTTCAGTCTCTCTGGGAAAGATACTGAAGTTATATATTTCAGGTAAGGGGTTATTATATGGGAACAAATTTTTAGTACTCTATAGCAAACACCATCAAAACCAAATGAGGTTTTATTTTTGGAGAATGTATAATTTTCTTAATTTCAAAAGGAGAAGCTGGTGATACATTCATATGATTGAATTTCATGAAAGTTACATTTTCAGCATATTGCTGTGATTTTTCTCATGATCTCTCCGTCCCTATGCTTTCTGCCATATTTAAGAAAAGATTTTTAAATACATTTGTTAGCTGCGACTCATCATTTATAGCCCTTCCATTCAGTTTAATAGTAATGTTATCCTGTTGTGCAGATGGTTGTCCCGTGTCTCATTTTACTACATACCACATAGCCGTAAGTCTGTTGTCAGAATTACTGATTTTTGACATTATGTGGATGTTCCTAGATTTTTAATAACCTTTTTTAGTAATTTTGAGTAGTTTCTGTAGTGTGCAACTGCTGCAGGATCCTACTTGTTCTTATCAACAGATATGTTCCACTTTTCCTTTCACAAGATAATTTAATCCTTCCAGTGATCAATGGTTTTTTCAAGGCTGTTTATTGTCCTTTCTGATTAGCTTATGTAGAAAGCTATTTTCAAATAATGATATGAATTTACCATCAACTAGATTAAATTAAATGTTAGCATTTGGCTCATTGTAAATTTCATCCCATTTCATCTCCTGTGAGCTATTCTTAAAAACATTTGTCTTGGAGTAATTAATTACTCTAACTGATTTCCACTGACGAGTATCCATACTGTAAGACTTAAGCTTTGATCAGGGGTATGGAATCAGGATGGCTCCTCCTAATGCTAGCCCTTTCATGGATCACTTGGAGGAGGCCTTTCTGGGATCCATAAGCCTTCATCTCCTGGTCTAGTTTAGATACATTGATGCATCTCTGCCAAATGGACTCATGGCGATGCTGACCTTTTGAAAAATTTTGGTATCTGCCTCACATTAAACCTACAGTTCTTAACATTTTGTCAGATGCCACCCTGCTTTCCTCCTCCTACAACCTTGGCATTTGATGCATACATATTTGTTCAGTCTCTGCAGTATCCTGATAAGACTCTACATTCTTTCTTCGCCCATTGCCTACTTTCGGGCTTCTACCACTGTGACCATCCCCACTGAAAAACTTGCGTGATGTACTCTCCTACCACCAGCTGTAATTAGCAGAACAGGGAGAGCCACCCGTAAAACGACACATCTTGTGTACCAGACGTTATGCAAACAATGTCAGGCGTTCTATATTGGTATGACTACCCATCTGAATTTCTCCCTCCAGGCATCAGTTTCTCAGAACATAACAATAGGAACTATCTTTATAATATGTGCTTGGGTCTTGTCACCTGCTGGCCTCTAGCAGTGCTAATTTCACTTGTCTCAGCATTTATTTTCAATAACTGTCCCTTTTCTTTGTTCCATTTTACTGTTTTGTTTTCCAACCTGTCTTTTTTTTTCCAGCTATCCCTGTCTCACTTATTATCCTATTTTCTATATTTAACTTCTCAGGTTTTCAAATCTCATTTGATGCAGGTACCAACAGTCACCATTTCCTTCTCATTGTGTCCAGTAAGTCTCCCTTGACTTGGGTTTCAGGGTGACTTTTCTAGTTTTCTGTAACTCTTCCCATTTCCTAAACCACGCCAGTCCTTTTCCGTCATATCTCTCCCTTTCCCTGGTAGAAGGAGACACTTGCTCTGAAACCTTATGTATTTCCACAATCACAATCCCCCATCCAGCCACCATTTGGTGGTGAGTAGATTTTCTATCCATCCTATTATTTTATATTTCCATACATGTACCACATACATAACATTTTGGTGGCTGTTTGCTATGTACCCCAAATGATGGGCATCACTGAAGTATAAAAAGTGGTTCAGTACCAACAATTCGTTGGCCTGTCTGATTGACGCGCGCACACACACACACACACACACACACACACACACACACACAAACGCGCGCGTGCAAACACACACAAACAAATCCAACTCACGCACACAAATGCAGTCTCGGGCAACTGAAACCTCACTGTAAATAGAAATACCTATATTCAAAGTTCATTGTACCCTGGCTTGATTTGTCAGTTAAGTAACCTTAATAAAATATTGTGTATCTGAGATGGTAGCCCTGTAAGAGCCATTGTGGAAGAAACAGTAGTATTTCTTTTACAGAAGTTCAAATAACACTTACTGAATGTCATGTAATTTGTATAACGTATGTTGTTCAGTTTCAAAGACCACTCAGAGCTGATATTCTTATTGTGATTTGCAGAATGGTAATTTGTCCATGCAAGATTTCAAGTACGCAGTTGCTCATCCGAGTATCCTACCTGAGTTAGCATCTGTCAGAGGACTCTTTAGGCGGAAATTTCCAAACATTAAGAATGGTAAGGAAACATTTTTCTTCAGTTTATAGACCATGTTTTTGTTACACTATATGCAAAACAGTAGAATAATGTGATGTTTAAAGCTTTCCCGGCATACTGATTGTTCCATAAAAAACACAGGAGAACTGCCGGATATCAGTAACGTTCTGCTACGATATTTCGGCGCAGTCTTCTGGCCATCTTCAGGTGAATGCCACTATAGTAGACTCTGCGCCGAAATATTGTGGCAGAACGTTACTGATATCTGGCAGTTCTCCCGTGTTTTTATGGAACAGTAGAATAATGCTTTGGAATTCATGGATACTCTGTCAATTTACACTTAGACTACAAATCCAATTGGAAACTCAATCCACAGCCAGTGCTAGGACTTTTTATGTTCCTAATTGCTTTATCCACTTTTGGCAATTGTTTGTATATGCAGAAAATACCAATTTGCACTATGCTGTGAGGTCATTATTAAACTGTAGGTCCACAGTAACTGGCTGGGTAAATCATTTCAAAGATTCGTGGAATGAAGATCATACCACCTCCAGTAGCATCACATCTGCTAAAGCACTCTGTCCACGCCACATTACTGGAGCTGCTGTAAACTGCGGCAGAGGGTGCGTCTTGTTACACCGTACATTGAGGCTTCATTCCCTTCCATTCCTAGATGTGAACTGTGAAGAGCATTACTGTGTGGCTCTTCATGAGCTACTGATAGTATGGCTGTATCTTGATGGTTGCTTTAGAAACGATATGAACTATTTTTTTGAATCTTCTGTGTGGATTTCAATTTGACTTTAGTGTGTTCAGATTTTGCAGTGTTTATATTGTTCTGCCTCGAGCCAAACAACTGGTGAACGTTTACACTGCTCACCTTTGTATAACCTCACTGCCCACAAATGTTCCAACACATTAAGGATTCATCATGTAAGTATTATAGTATAGTTCATGCAAGTGTTTTATAAGGCAATTCATCATTGCTGCTTCTTTCAAGACATTTACACAAGTGTCATACTTGTGTAAGAGTCCCAGATGCAAGCTTGTCCCGTAGAATCTCCCAACACATCTTATTAAGAGTCGTAATACTTTAGGATTAAGGAAGACCACTCACTGAATAGCTAGCAATACAATGACTATTCCACAGATGACTAGCCCTGATAGCTATGAAAATCTGTAAATGTTATGAAATGGTCAACACACAAAATGGGCTCTGTGCATCATTATTTGAACTTGAGTAGACCCACCACTGGAGCTCCAGAGAAGGTGTGCTCACATATCATTAGCACTGGCACTGAGCTTTCATGACAGGACCCTCACGCTGTGGTGGTGGCTGTAGGAAATGCAGCAGTGTAATTGGCAACACACATGCTTTAAAGTGCGGGCAACCGTATAGCAGCTATATCGCAGGAGGGAGGCCGGTTTGCCAGCTAGAAATGTGGGAGGCATGGGTGGAAAGTGGCACACACTGAAAACAACGTGAATTGGGAGGAGATGACAGGACAAAGGAAGGGGAAGCAGTTGCATGGAGGGTATGGGGGCAGTGGGTTACCTGGGATTGAGGCCAGGGTGATTCGGGAGTAGCCTCAATCTCAGGTAACCCACTGTCTCAGCCTCGTCCATCCTTCAGAGCTCACGTCGCCTTTAGCATGTGCCACTTTATACCGGTCGCTACAATTGTGCCAGCCCACATACCCGACACCACTCCCTTCCACATTCCTAACTGGGAAACCAGCCTTTTTCCAAGCCATTAACCACCCATCCCCAGTCTCTCTCCTTGCCTCTTGTCTCCCTCTCCCTCTACGCCCTCTCCCAGCACTACCACCACCTACTGCAAAATATTGTTAGCACTGTCACTGGCACACCATAGGAGCATAGGCACATGTGAGAGTGTGGTGTGTTTGTGTATTTTACTCTATCTCGTTGAAGTATAACTCTGAAAACTAGCAAGTTTTCTTCCTTTTGTGTGTGCCTGTTGGCAGCTTGACACTTCAGCTTTTCTGTAAGTGGTCTCCTTTAATTCTAAAGTATTTACATTCTTTGATAACTTTCCACAATATTTATTAAGAGGCTTGTCATAGGCAGATCATATCATAGCAGATGGAGGACCAACTGTTAAAATGGCCATATCACTTACCAACCCAACTGGAATTTCTGTAGAAGCTCACCTGTAGGTGAGCATGGCTACTAACAAGCTGTCTACCCAGATGAATGGTCAGTGTCAAACTGTTGCATAGGCTAGGTTGGCTGGTAAGCGGCATAGCATGCCACTGAGTCCTATGGGGGACTTCAGTGGCTGTGTGTCAGCTGGATGCTCATGCCAGCAATCTCTCCTCTCTCTTCCAGTTGCCACAATTTTCCCCTCTCCAGGTGCTTCACCCAACTCTACCTGTCATCTCAGATAGGCTGCATTGCTAGGGCAACATAGCTGTGGTTGTGTGTGGTGGGGGTGGGGGGTAGGGGGGGAGGAGATGCAAAGAGGAGGTACATGCGCACACATGCTGATTTTAAAAGAAAAGCATAAGTTCATAAACTGAGATACCAAATTCCAAATCTTGACATGTTGCCAAGTGGAGATTAATCTATGTCAACTGAATACTTATTGTAATATTTGATTCCAGTCTGTCATTGCATTTGTCTTTGTAATGATTGTCAGTTTCGTTCAAATATTGAATGTCTTCAGATTTGTTAAGACAAATGACTGACATTCTTTTAAGTTTGATCTTACATTGCTAATCTGTAGAAATAAAATATAATAGTGTATACAATACTCATTGCAGTTGTGGAGTAGCCCATCTGTTTTATGTGCTGTGTCCCCAACATCCTAATCCACCCCTATGCCACTCCCACCCCCAGAC
The DNA here is from genome assembly GCF_023897955.1 of Schistocerca gregaria. Taxonomy (NCBI): domain Eukaryota; kingdom Metazoa; phylum Arthropoda; class Insecta; order Orthoptera; family Acrididae; genus Schistocerca; species Schistocerca gregaria. Next base: position 36,694,931 of record NC_064925.1, on the reverse strand, counting down.
CCCTGCCACAGGGATTATAACCTTGTGGAAGACTCAGGTGCAAGACCTGCCCAGTCCACCCACCCAGCACAACCTACTCATGTCCTGTCACAGGCTTATCCTACCCCATCAGACGCTGGCAACCAACCAGGTGTCAGCTAGAATGAATGGCCACAACCAAACTGTTGCCAAAACAAGATGGACCACCCAGTGGCACAACATGTAGCAGAGCAGAACATGGAAGATTTCAGTGGCGCTGCTTCACAACCCATGCGTGTGTGTGTGTGTGTGTGTGTGTGTGTGTGTATTTCTCGTACAAGCTTGAAAAAGGAAATTCATTCCAAAAGCTAGCAAAGCTATAGTCATTTCCTTTATTCCTAAAAAATTTGTAATTCTCAACCTAAACTTTCTTTATATTATTTTCAAAAATTGATTATTTTCGTTGACACATTGGGAATAGATTTTTTTTTCTTTTTTTTTCCCCCTTGTAAGACCTGGTGGTACACTTGTAACATTTTGCAGTGCTGGACTCAGTATTTCTCTACGATTTCTTTACTTCTATGTCAGAATTCACAATCGTGTATTCAATAGCAGAAAGTGGTAAATCACTACTTACAAATGGTGCTGAGCTTGATTTAAGTAGTAATGGGTGAGGTCCAGTATCCTAGAATTTTAATGTAGTAGCAGGAAGGATTTAATCTCTCAGTGATATCCAGCATTGTGTCTTGTGACTGCCCTTTTTTAAATAATTTTAACCTTGGAATACTAACATAGTGAGTGAAGAACTGAAAATAAAGATGCTATGGAAAGTTCAGTTTAATATTGCCACTGCGAGGACTGTTTCTATGAATCTTCGTGGAAATTGGAACTCCTGTTCCATTGATGAACAGATGATTTCTTTTTCAGGAAAGAGTCATTTGAAACAGTTTGTCAAATACAAATTTAGGCCTGTGGATTTGGTGGTGGGGACTATGATTACATCAACTTTGGGTCTTGTAATGGATTTAAAAGAAAATGCTAAACTGCTTCAACAAATCTGGAAGGTACAGAGCTGGGACTTGATTTGTCCATGGTTCTTTGGCTTTAACAGGCCATTCCTCATGGGAGCTGATTGCATTTAGACAGATGTTTCATTGTAATTCCCTTGTTGGAGAAAGTAGTAGACACGGAACATCATGGAAAGGGCAGATTTATGACAAATAGTTTAGGAGTAGTAAGCTTCTGTGGTATTTCAAAATAAAAAGAGGAGAACCGATATAAACTGCTCGAAGTGATGCAGTTATTTTTAGTACGGAGGAAAGATAGTAATTGCTTTTTAATGGCATCTGTGTGTTTTGTAATTCACCAAGAACTCGAGATACAGCACTTGTTCAATAAGGGGAAGAAATACCATGTTCTCTCTTTTGTAAGTGTATGTGACCAGTCAGTGTGTGGAGAGAACATCTGACATGAACAAGTAGGTTGCTACTTCATCTGGTGTAGGACAAAGAATTTGACTTTTAACATCATTCTCCACTTCCTCAGCTTTGCTACACTGAAAATCTGGATGAAATACAGAATAGCCACAAGAAAACAGAATTTTGCAGAAATTTTATTAATTAAGATTGTTAAGGAATGGACGAAATTTTGATTGGAAATTGCTGAAGCTTTACTGGCAAAAGGCCTGAATTGGACAGGCCTCTACCTGGGACACGCAAAAAATCTGAAACTGCAGTTGTCCAAGCCTGGTTCCTTGTAATGATAAGAGATTAAATGGTTAAAATCATTTCACAGTCATTGATGGTGTAATTTCTCAACAAATACATAGACTGACATAATGTATTAGCAGAACCAAAACCCACTGCAAAAAAATATGGTGTGCATTTGTCTTTTGAAGATCAAAAATGTTTCAAGCAGTTTATGATTTAGAAGTAATGTGCTCTTAATCTGTTAGATAATTGTTAGGCATTTTTCATTGATCGTTTCCCAGTGACTTCAAATAGTTATTTAAATTTATGCTTTAGTTTACTTGTGAGAGAATAAAAATGTTTCAGGCAGTTTCAGTCACAGAAGTAATATCCTCTTAGGCTGTTACATTATCACTAATGATTTTTCACAAATTGTTAATCTTTGGTTTTCAGTTTGTGTTCTATTATACACACAAGCTTATGATATTGACATTTTGGCAGTGATTTCATTAATGATTCATTGTGGATAATCTACAGTGGAGGAACACTATGTGGTCAATGTGAAGTGGAACTGATTCTTGGAAGAAGCTGGGCAAAGAAGGTTGAGAGTATATATCATGTAAATGACAGAATATTAGTGGCAAAGACAACAGCATCAGTTTGGGACATGTACTTTACAAAATCGAACAATGAAGAAGATGGGGTTGAAAGATATTTGAGTGTATTGATGATCTAAAGAAATTAATAGGTGACAGGGCAAACATTGTCTGTTATGGGAGGTTTCAAGGCTGTAGTTTGCTCAAGGTCAGACAGAATAGGACTAGGAAAGTTTGTCCTTGGAAAGGGAGACAGTCGAGGTGAATAGCTACTAGATTTTTGTGAATGGTATGATATGGCTATAACTAAAACTTGGGAAAATTCCGGTGACAATAAGGATACCAAATCGACTACCTATTGCTTGAAACTGTGTATAGAAATTAAATCACAGCTATTCTGGCACTGAAGTAGATAATTACAACAAATTTGTGATGGTAAAGTGCAGTTTGAAATTTAAAAAAGATGATAAGAAGAAATAAAGCAAGAAGAGATTCGAACAAATGGCAAAATGAACAAACAAAATAGAATTATGCAGAGGATACCAATACATGTGTGGAAACTAATAATAGTGATGTGGACTGGGGTATGCTTGAACAAGGAATCCTTGACGCAGCAAAAAGGACTTGGGGCAATAGGCAGCTAGAACCAAAAAAACCTTAGACTGCATAAGAAATGCTAGACATCCTACACCCAAGAAATCAATATGAGAGCGTAAATACAAAAAGACATCCAGATGCAGTACGGAATATATAGAATGCTATTGTGACAAAAAGTAGAGAGACCAAAGAAGAATGGATGAAGGAAGGTAAGCAAACTATAATAGTATGTGATGTAACAGTAAGAGGAAGAACAGGTAAAGCGTATACAGCATGATAAAATCACTGCAATACAAATCTAAAACAAAAAATGACTGTGATAAAAGATAAGAATGGATAATCGGCAAAGATATCACAGAGTGCTGAGAGAAAAATGTTGAGGACATGTGCTACAATGAGTAAGTGTTGGAAATTACAGACTATCTTGAATCTAAGGAGATGTTGGAAAAAGGTAATAAAGGGTTGATATAATCACATTAGAATAATTTGGTCTAATGCTTTAGAAATTGAAGGACAAGAAAGCAACAGGACCTGATAACATACCAGTAGAACATCTGAAGGAAATAATTAAAAAAAAAAAAAGTAACACAAGAACCGTACAGCATTATTGTAAGATGGTATTACAATGGTGAAATTCTGGAAGACTTTACTAAAATCTGGCAGTTATCTTACTGAAGGAAAGAAATACCACTGAATTCTCTAACTGTAGAATACTAACACTACTGCCATGTGCATTTAAAAAATTGCTCAGTGTACTTAAGAACAGGATTAAAAATAAAAGCAGCTACTTAAAACCTTGAAGAACTTAGGACTGGACAGAAGACTCATTGTACTCGGATACAAAAACCAAAGCACAAAGATAGGCATGAGTGCATATTTAATGAATACATGTATTAAAAGGGGAGGGGCAAAAGGTTGCACAGCATTCCTGTACTTCATCAGCATGTCCATTGAGGAGTCCATATCCAAATTTAAACAAAAAAACCAAGGTATCAAAATAAACTGATAAGAAATACATAGATCTGTAATTTTTATCAACAATACTGTTGTTGTTGTTGTTGTTGTCTTCAGTCCTGAGACTGGTTTGATGCATCTCTCCATGCTACTCTAACCTGTGCAAGCTGCTTCATCTCCCAGTACCTACTGCAACCTACATCCTTCTGAATCTGCTTAGTGTACTCATCTCTCGGTCTCCCTCTACGATTTTTACCCTCCACGCTGCCCTCCAATGATAAATTTGTGATCCCTTGATGCCTCAAAACATGTCCTACCAACCGATCCCTTCTTCTAGTCAAGTTGTGCCACAAACTTCTCTTCTCCCCAATCCTATTCAATACCTCCTCCATAGTTACGTGATCTATCCACCTTATCTTCAGTATTCTTCTGTAGCACCACATTTCGAAAGCTTCTATTCTCTTCTTGTCCAAACTAGTTATCGTCCATGTTTCACTTCCATACATGGCTACACTCCAAACAAATACTTTCAGAAACAACTTCCTGGTACATAAATCTATATTCGATGTTAACAAATTTCTCTTCTTCAGAAACGCTTTCCTTGCCATTGACAGTCTACATTTTATATCCTCTCTACTTCGACCATCATCAGTTATTTTACTTCCTAAATAGCAAAACTCCTTTACTACTTTAAGTGTCTCATTTCCTAATCTAATTCCCTCAGCATCACCCGATTTAATTTGACTACATTCCATTATCCTCATTTTGCTTTTGTTGATGTTCATCTTATATCCTCCTTTCAAGACACTGTCCATTCCGTTCAACTGCTCTTCCAAGTCCTTTGCCGTCTCTGACAGAATTACAATGTCATCGGCAAACCTCAAAGTTTTTAATTCGTCTCCATGAATTTTAATACCTTCTCCAAATTTTTTTTCCCTTTACTGCTTGCTCAGTATACAGATTGAATAACATCGGGGAGAGGCTACAACCCTGTCTCACTCCTTTCCCAACCACTGCTTCCCTTTCATGCCCCTCGACTCTTATGACTGCCATCTGGTTTCTGTAGAAATTGTAAATAGCCTTTCGCTCCCTGTATTTTACCCCTGCCACCTCTAGAATTTGAAAAAGAGTATTCCAGTCAACATTGTCAAAAGCTTTCTCTAAGTCTACAAATGCTAGAAATGTAGGTTTGCCTTTTCTTAATCTTTCTTCTAAGATAAGTCGTAAGGTCAGTATTGCCTCACATGTTCCAACGTTTCGACGGAATCCAAACTGATCCTCACCGAGGTCCGCATCTACCAGTTTCTCCATTCGTCTGTAAAGAATTCGAAAGGAAGAAAAACTGAAACGGAACACTTGAGCATCCAAAGAAGAGGGAAAAATAAGTCCTGTGTCTTAGGAAGCATTGGTATTCAAGACAGTAGTGCACTATGGAAATTGGAAGGAGAATTGCCCTCACCAAACAGGCTTTCAGTAACAAGAAACAGCTTCAAACAAGCAGACAGATAAGTATTAAAATTAGAAAAGAACTCATCAGAACATTTTCCTGGAGTGGTTTGTTATATGGCTGTGAAACAATGATCCTAATGCAACAGGATGTACAATGGCTGGAAGCAATGGAAATTTGGATGTGATGACGGAGGCTGAAAATAAGGTGGAGAGAGAAAAAGTTGAAGGAGTGGGTCCTTGAGGAAGGAGATGAAACCAAGGAAATTGATCATTACCACAAAAAGAGGAAAATAAAAGTCATTGGCCACACAGAAGGAAACAACGAAATATTGACTGAAAGTTGCAGAAGAATCATCTGTATTCTCTGATCGATGGACGTAAGCTCAAGTAGTAAACTGAATCGAAACATTTGTAGAGGAGAGACAAATACCATTGCAGTGACAAGGTGTAGTCTACGACCTGAGCACAGTGGTGGTAATGATTTGCATGTAAATGAGTAATAAAGTGTGTAATTATATTCAAATGAAATAAATTCAAGTGTCAGTCACAGTCCTACACAAGACATATATTTTATAAACCAGAATGGAAAATGCTCATATTATTGCATAAGAAAATGCAACTATGCCCTAGGTAGATGTAAGGATGTACAAGATGGGAATTAGCTTTTCGACTAATCTGGCAGCTTTAAAGATATTTAAATCAAAACATTTTGACATATTTGCGCTTTTTGACTTGATGGTATTAGTACCCACATCATGTAATACAATGCATTAAGTAACATGATACATGACTTTGTATCTCAGATTCTAGATGCAGCCCTCTCTCTAAAAGCACATAAATTCGGTTTTATTTGTACTTATACCCTACACCCTACATGAAACAGGGGGTGGGTTTGGAGGAGAGATAGTAAATTTGAGGGAAAAATAAGTGTCCCATCCCCACAAAGAAATGAAAAAATTGTTTTAGCACCTCCTCCCCCTCCCCCCACGAACAAATCCATCCTCAGAAATCTGACAAAGGCTGTGAAGCAGTCGTTGCACTGAAGAACATTGTGTTGGGCAGTGTGCTGAGCAACTGGCTTCTCTGGCTGTCACTTGGACACAGTTTGTCGGTTGCCTTTCACGAGGACAGACAAACTGTTGGTTGTCGTGCCCTTATAGAACACAGCATAGTGATTGTACAAAGGTGAGTCAAATAAAAACCTTAAATTTGTAGTAACAAATCAAAATTCTGCGCCGTTAACCTGTGAGTAGGTAAGCGTGCTACAAACAGCGTGCAGAATGGCTTGTAGGTGGCAGCTTAGTGCAGATGCTCGCATACCGTCGCAGTATCAGTATAAAGATGACTGCCCCACTTGCGACTTGCACCAGAGTAGAACAGCATTCTGTTGTTTGGTTTTTGTGTAGTTAAGGTGTGAAACCTACTGAAATTCATTGACGAATGATGGTTCAGTACGGTGATGCATGTTTATCACAGCAGCAAGCCTACGAATGGAATAGCAAGTTTACAAATGGTGTGACTTCAGTGAAAGATTCTCTTCGTCCAGGTCAGGCACAACGAGTTGTGATTCCACAGAACATTGCAGCAGTTGAAGCCATAGTGAAGGAAAGCCGCCGAGTGACACTGAACGACATTGCAGCATGTTTACAGATTAGTCATGGGTTAGCATACCACATTGTGCATTATGTGCTCCAGTTTCACAAAGTGTCTGCAACATGGGTGCCAAGGCAGCTGACTCCTGAAATGAGAGAACAACGTGTTGATGCTTATGAATTACTTCTTTGGCGCTTTCAGTGAGAAGGTGATGGCTTACTTGCAAGAATCGTTACTGGGGACAAAACCTGGGTTCACTTCCACCAACCGGAAACAAAGAGAGCGAGCAAGGAATGACGCCATTCCTCATCACCAAAACCAAAGAAGTTTCGATTGGAACCATCAGCAGGGAAGGTTATGCTGACTCTGTTTTGGGATGAAAAAGGCGTCAGTTTGGAGCATTACGTGCCTAGAGGGGCCACTGTCACCAGTGCATCATACACAGATCTAAAAAATCATCTGCGGCCTGCAATCAAATCAGAACAAAGTGGATTGCTGTCAGCAGGTGTCCTTTTGCATCATGACAATGCAAGGCCCCACACTGCCCGTACAACAGTTGCAACAATCACAGACCTGCATTTTGAGTGTCTTCCTTATCCACCATATTCACCAGACCTTGCCCCAAGTGATTTCCATATGTTTCGACCATTCAAAGATGCAATGGGAGGAAAGAAGCTCTGTTCTGATGAAGAGGTATGCCACACAGTGCACGAGTGGTTGCGTGGACTACCAAAAGAATTTTTTTCTAAAGGAATTTATGCACTTTGTAAGCACTGGAGGACTTGCATTGAGCATGGGGGAGATTATGTTGAAAAGTGACACAGCTTTGTACCACTTCTGCACAATAAACAATATTTTTTTTAAAAAATTTAAGGTTTTCATTTGACTCACCCTCGTAGCTTAACTTGAAGGTCAAATGACTGCTTTCATAGGTAGTCCCCCACCCTTGATAGGACAGGTGACACTTGCGACCAGACTGGAGTAGGTGGTGGTGGTGGTGGTGGTGGTGGTGGGAGGAGGTTGTATGGAACATGTCTTGCATCTATGTGTATTGCAGGGATATGAGCCATGATGCAAGATGTTGGGAGCAGGCTTTGGAGTGGGGGTAAACATGGATGTTGTGTAGATTGGCTGGGTGGTGGAATGCCACTGTGGGAGGGTTGGGAAGGACAGTGGGGATGAGATTCCCTACTTCAGGACACAACGAGAGGTAGTCGAAACACTGTGGTCGGATGGTGGGACTTTGGGGGTGGTGGTGGTGGTATGGAAAGCTTCTTGGTATGGAATGGATGGCGGCTGTCAAAGTGGAGGTATTGCTGGTAGGTTTGATATGGACAAAGGCACTGATGTCGCTAAAACGGAAACTCCATTAAATCCTATAGGCCACTTGAGTTGGTTGATCAGGAAACAGGGCTCCTTTGGTGAATGCTGCTGAACCTTCTCTTGAGATATTAGATTTATTATTCAACCCTTATTACAGTAAAGTTTTCATTCCATGGTACTTAAGATGTACATTAGTAAAACTTCAGCTCAGTAAAAACATTAATTTAAAAGAAACACAATAGATCATACCACAATAACCGACAATCATGTAAAAGGCAATAAAATAATCAAAGAAAACTCTTAGCCTACAGCTACCTTTTCCTCTTATATCAATGAAAAAGGACAATTTCGTTTAACTGCTTGTGTAGATCAACGCACATAAGGTATCTTCAAATTAAACAACTTGCATGAGACCTCTATCCATAATATGAAGTTGCTGCCAGGAATTCAAGCCATTGACCGAAAATTTTTATCGTCAACATACATCCACAGACCACCTTGCGAGCATCACTCATCTTTTAAGTAATACCTTAGTTTGCTAAACACATAAATAGCAATCTAAGAACTATATACTGGTATTAATCAAAACTCAAGAAATATTAAGCAAAAATGATCTTTCTAGAAATTTCAGTCCCCAAAAATTTGGGTCCACCATTACAGAACTGCAGCCAGAAAATGTACCATTCCATCACCTGAACTATTCCCTTATGGGAATAGTCACCTTAGTATGTGCGAGTAATGAGGGGATGGGCAAATATGTATTAGGTACATTACATATGTAGATTGTGGACAGTTGGGAATGTGGGTCTCACGGGAAGCACGAAAGGGATAAGTCCCTGCAGTCGCACTATTCATCTGTGTTCTTGGTGGCTCAGATGGATAGTGCGTCTGCCATGTAAGCAGGAGATCCCGGGTTCAAGTCTCGGTCGGGGCACACATTTTCAGCTGTCCCCATCGAGGTATATCAACAACACCTGTTGGCAGCTGAGGGTTACAATTAATTATCATTTATTCTAGAGGAGCAGCACAGTCATCAGTGGTATCTGTTCTTTTGAGAGCTGTTACTATCTTCATATATCAACTGTATCACTTTACACTGTTTCAGCATGCACTATTCACATAAAACTGTATTTCATGTGCAACTTTGGCCTGCTATATCATGCCAACAGATAAAGCTTTCACAAAACAAAAGGGTTACATGTCTTGCTGTCTTTGTACAAAATTTGAACTAATTCACAAATGAAACTTAGATTCTTGAAAGCAAGTTTTCAGTTTTATCATAAGAATGCATTTTGTTCATTTGCTGCACTATAACCCGATTCCATGCATTCATTTGACATAAGACTGAATTTTATGCACTGCATTTAGCTCGATTTTAAACCTTCATATCCCAACAATGGGAAACGATTATTGGATAAAAAAAATCTTATTTTAACTTTAGCCATTTAACTACCTTCATGCAAATTTTTAACCAATTCATTCAACTTTAAGTATAGTCATGGCACACTTCAAAAACATCCCAGTAAAATGTCTTTGTTGCATGTAAAATTCAAACAACGCAATCTTTTTTCAAACTGTTAAAAATTATTGTAGACCCAGGTCCAATACACCGATGGACCAAATCTGGATCATCAGTCTTGATCCAGTCCAGAGTTATTTTAGGGTGACTGTTTCCACATGTAAAATCTGAATGAGGGTGACTGTTTTCACATGTAAAATCTGAATGCTGCACATACAAATTGTGCTGTGATCTGAGCATTAATTTCAGGCCAATTAAAATCTTGTGCAAAAGGAATTAATTGATTCACACAATTTGCGTGGGTACCAGCTCCGATTTGCCTTGCAAACCTCACTTAATATATGGGTAACGTAGGTACAGCAAGACAGGTGTTAGATTGTCTATACAGATGGCACTGGTCTGTGCTAAACAGAAAATATTTTACCCCTTGTTCCTAGTTCAAATAGCAACCAAGCACAAAGACCCCCCCTCCCCCTAGACCAAAATTCTTCGTTGTAATGTTAAACCCTAATCTGAGTGTTCTTACCAGGTGATCAAAAAGTCAGTATAAATTTGAAAACTTAATAAACCACGGAATAATGTAGATAGACAGGTAAAAATTGATACACATGCTTGGAATGACATGGGGTTTTATTAGAACCCCCCCCCCCCCTCCCCCCAAAAAAAAGGTTCACAGAATGTCCGACAGATGACGCTGGACAGCAAAACGTCAGTGACTGTGCATGACAATCATGTACAAAAGGAGCTGTAATGAGAGAGAGAATCAGATGTGCCAGCACTAACGGCATGTTGACGTTGCATGAAAAGGCTCTTTTAGTGAAGCTGTATTATCAGAATGGGGAATGTGCTAGTTCAGCATTACGATCCTATCGCCATAGGAAGGGGATTTGAACGGGTAAAGGTCCATAGACAAATGCAGCTGTGGCGTGAATGATTTCGAAGTTCGAAGCCATGGGTTGTTTAGATGATACACCCCATAGTGGCTGACCGAGCACTGCTGAAACAGTTAAGGAAGAAATGGAGACTGTAGCGGGTTCGTCTATGCATGGGGAAGTCAGCGCTCGTGCAGTTGCGCGTCGCACCGGCATTCCATACACTACTGTTTGGTTGGCACTATTTTTGGTTCTAATAAAACCCCATGTCATTCCAAGCATGTGTTTCAATTTGTACCTCTCTATCTACATTACTTCGTGATTTATTCAGTTTTCAAATTTATACTGACTTTTTGATCACCCGGTGTATCTACTTTTTTTTGTAAACTTAATGAAATAAGGTTTTTTAATATTTTTTGCTAATGTAATTGTACACTTTGAATCAAATTAAAACTAGAAGTTAATTCAATTAAAATGAAAATAAAGTTAAAAAACAGAAATGGAGAGGCAACAGGTGAGCTGGGGAGGATGGGCTATCCTGGGCTTTGAGCTGTGGTGCAATGTATTTTTTTATATATACAAATCACTGCTAGAGGTGGCAGAAGCTATAAATGGCAGAATAAATTGCAGGGTAGACTTTAATTTGTAGTGTGTCAGTATAGACAATAAATCACTAAATAGACTATAATCACATTTAAAGTTTGCACTTTCAATTATGTTCTAAGCAGAGTAACAGAAGCCTCTATATCTTTAAAAAGTATGTAGTATTGTATATAGAGAATAAGCCTAAATTTATCCACTTTCATTTGTGCATATGACTATAAGAGCTATCTGGATTGAAGGTGAGGACACCTTACTCACATTCCTCCAGAACCTCAACAACTTCTCCCCCATTTGCTTCATCTGGTCCTACTCAACCCAACAAGCCACCTTCCTAGATGTTGACCTCCGCCTCAGAGATGGCTACATCAGTACCTCCATCCATAACAAACCTACTAACCACCAGCAATACCTCCACTTCGACAACTGCCACCTGTTTCATACCAAGAAGTCCCTTCCGTACAGCTTAGCCACCCGTGGTCGTTGCATCTGCAGTGACGAGCAGTCCCTCTCTAAATATACCGAGGATCTCACTGAAGCCTTCATTGACTATAATTATCCTCCCATCCTTGTACAAAAACAAATCTCCCGTGCCTTATCTTTACAATCTCCCGCCACCTCCCAAAGTCCCACAGTCTGGCCACAGAGGAGCATTCCCCTCGTAACTCAGTACCATCCGGGACTGGAGCAACTGAATTACATTCTCTGCCAGGGTTTCGACTACCTCTCGTCGTGCCCTGAAATGAGAAGTGTCCTACCCACTATCCTTCCCACCCCTCCTACCGTGGTATTCTGCCGTTCACCGAACCTACACAATATACTCGTCCATCCTTACACAACCCTTGCTCCCAATCCCTTACCTTATGGCTCATACCCCTGTAATAGACCTACATGCAAGACCTTGTAGGTAAAAAGATGAGGGCTAGTAGAACTCCTTGGGTAACAGAAGAAATATTGAACTTAATTGATGAAGGAGAAAATATAAAAATGCAGTAAATGAAGCAGGCAAAAAGGAATACAAATGTCTCAAAAATGAGATCGACAGGAAGTGTAAAATGGCTAAGCAGGCATGGCTAGAGGACAAATGTAAGGGTGTAGAGGCTTATCTCACGAGGGGTAAGATAGATACTGCCTACAGGAAAATTAAAGAGACCTTTGGAGAAAAGAGATCCACTTGTATGAATATCAAGAGCTCAAATAGAAACCCAGTTCTAAGCAAAGAAGGGAAAGCAGAGAGGTGGAAGGAGTATATAGAGGGTCTATACAAGGGCAACCACTGTGCTGCATTCTATATAGGCATGACAACCAACAGGCTCCATGTCTGCATGAACGGCCACCAACAAACTGTGGCCAAAAAACAAGTGGACCACCCTGTAGCTGAACACGCTGCCAAATATGATACCCGTCATCTTAACGACAGCTTCATAGCCAGTGCCATATGGATCCTTCCAACCAATACTAGCTTCTTTGAATTGCGCAGGTAGGTACTTTCCCTGCAATACATTCTATGTTCCCGTAACCCTCCTGGCCTCAATCTTCGTTAGTCACTGTCCTCACCCATCCAGCCCCTTCCCTGTCCCCATTCCAGCACTACACAGCCGTCATTTCACCGCCACACCCAGTCTTTTAATTTTTTGTATTTTTATTTCTCTCCTTTCTGCTACTTACCCCTCCGCACCTTCTCTCCTACGCTTCGTCTAAACTGCAACACTTCACTGTCCGTCACCCCAGCCTCCTCCTTACCCCCACCCAGTCGCCACTCCCATCATGCACTGGTGCTGCTGTTCGCAGTGTAGTTTCAGCTCTCTGAGACTGCAGATGTGTATACAAGTTGCGCTTGCACTTAACGTGCGTGCGTGCGGGTGGGCGTGCGCTCGTGTGTGTGTGTGTGTGTGTGTGTGTGTGTGTGTGTGTGTGTACTTTTGACAAAGGCCTTAATGGCCGAAAGCTATGTGAGTGTGAATCTTTTTATTGTGCCTATCGCAGCTCAGCATCTCCTCTATATGGTCAGTATCAACTTTCTTTCTCTCATATTGTTACATTCCATCCTGGATTTTTCATTGGTTGACTATAAGAAATGTTCTAAAAGAATCATCTGAGTTTGCAGTCGTAGAACAAAATAACACTTTCTTGAAACAGCTTTATGTGTACTACAGTTTGAAATAAGCAAATCTGAATTTTTTTAACAATTCAGTTTAATCTTTTTACCACTCTGATTATGTTGAAAAACAGTTCAAACGCAAGGGTTGTCAGTACAAAGGGAAAATAAAAAGTCCATCATCTTGTTTCACACAAAGATCAGAATATCATACAGTGAAGCTTGAGTAGACAATTCAGGATTCCAGTTACCACTGTCTCGTGTTTGTTGTGGCAACGTCTGACATTTAAGAATTTTAGGAGGCCATCTGCATTGGTTCTAAAATACACTGAAGAGCCAAAGAAACTGGTACACCTGCTTAATATCACATAGGGCCCCCACAAGCACTCAGAAATGCTGCAACATGGTGTAGCACAGACTCGACTAATGTCTGAAGTAGTACTGAAGGGTATTGACACCATGAGTCCTGCAGGGCTGTCCATAAATCCATAAGAGTATGAGGAGGTGGAAATCTCTTCTGAACAGTACATTGCAAGGCAACCCAGATATGCTCAATGATGATCATTCCTGGAGAATTTGCTGACCAGTGGAAGTGTTTAAACTCAGAAGAGTGTTCCTTGAGCCACTCTATAGCAATCCCGGATGTGTGAGGTGTTGCACTGGCCTGCTGGAATAGCCCAAGTCCATTAGAATGCATAACGGATGTGAATGGATGGAGGTGGTCCTACAGGATGCTCACATACATGTCACCTGTCAGAGTCATATCTAGACGTATCAGCAGACCCATATCATTCCAACTGCACGCACTCCATGCCATTAGAGCCTCCACCAGCTGCAACAGTCCCCTGCTGACATGCAAGGTCCACGGAGTCATGAAATTTGAAATGAGTCTCGTCCATCCCAGTAACATGTTTCCAGTTATCAACAGACGAATGTCTGTGTTGACGGACCCAGGCAAGGCGTAAAGCTTCATGTCATGCAATCATCAAGGGTACACAAATGGGTCTTCGGCTCTGAAAGCCCATATTAATGATGTTTCATTCACTGCTTCACACACTGATGCTTGTTGATGGCACAGCATTGAAATCTGCAGCAATATGAGGAAGGGTTGCACTTCTTTCACATTGAATGATTCTCCTCTTTCGTCATTGCTACTACTGATCTTGTAGGATCTTCTGCTGGCCACAGCAATGTAGAAATTTGACGTTTTACTGGATTTGTGATATTCACAGTACTCCCGTGAAACGGTCATACAGGAAAGCCCCCCCTCTCCCCCCCCCCCCCCCCCTTCATCGCTACCTTGGAGATTCTGTGTCCCATCATTCGTGCGCTGACTTTCAAATTCACTTAAATCTTGAGAACCTGCCATTGTAGTTGTAGTAACTGATCTAACGTATATTGGGGGAAATTTTATACTCACCAGGGAAGAAGGCCAAGAAATTTTCTGTTACAATTGGTTTTCAGTGACAGGCAACAGTTCATTTTAATGTGGAAGTAGGAGACAACTGCAGTACGAGAACCTCCATCTCATCGACCCCTTTCTGGAACCACATAAGAAACAGTATTTATGTGCCTCAACTTCGGACTACTGAAGACGATCTACAAAACCAGATAATGGCTGCAGTGGCAGTGGTGAAGCCAAACATGTGGGCACATTTATAGGTTAATTTGTTCTCTTGTACCTATTGTCTGACAAGGTTGTGCACTATCACCTGTTATCTTTAACGTATACATTGAAGAAGCGCTGAAAAAAGTAAGGGAAAATTCACAGAGAGGTGTAGTAATTCATGGCCAACGAATAGATAAGATAACATATGCTGATGATATAGCTGTCCTAGCTGAAACGGAAGAAGATCTTGTAGTCCTACTGAATAGAATGGATAAAGTTATGGGGGAACAATATAATATGAGAATTAATAAAGCAAAAACAAAAGTAATGGCGTGTGACAAGTCCAAGTTCATGTAGGCAATGAACTGCTTGAACAAGTTGATAAATTTACTTATCTGGGCAGTAATATCACCAGGGATGGAAGGAGCAAGGCAGAAGTGAGAAGTAGAATATCTCGAGCAAAGGCTGCTTTTAACAAGAAGAAAAACATATTAACATTTAATAGCATCAGCCTTGAAATCAGGAAAAGATTTTTGAAATCATATTTGTGGAGTGTGGCATGCTATGGGTGTGAAACATGGACCCTCGGGACGGAAGAAGACCAGAAGCTAAATTCTTTTGAAATGTGGTGCTATAGACGCATGCTCAAAATAAAATGTATCGACAAGGTCACAAACGAAGTGGTTCTGGAAAGAGCAGGTGAGAAGAGAAGCTTCTGGAGTTTCATTGTTAAAAGAAGAGTGCAATTTACAGGCCATCTATTAAGACATAAAGGGCTCCTGAACACAATCATAGAGGGATATGTTGAGGGGAAAAAGACCAAGAGGAAGACCACGACTGAGGTCCATGGATCAAATCGTGAAAGATGTGGGATGTGACACCTATAAAGAAATGAAGAGAAAAGCTGAAAGACGCACAGAATGGAGACAAGTTGCCATTGTAGCTGCTGCAAACCAATCCTTGGATTGACCACTACAGAAGAAGAAGAAGACCTATTATATGTGTCAAGCATCCATAGGTGCAACACTGAGCAGTTAGTAACATTTTAAAAGTAACTTCAAGTATCTAGTGAGATGATTAAAAACCGTATAACCATATTTAGCATGTAGAGCTGCATCAAGCAGTCTCTGGACTGAAGAGCTTGACAACAACAACAACAACAACAACAACAACAATCACAACCATTTTAAAAATTGAAGATTCCTATTGAAACTCTGGTGTCTAACGGTAATTAACTTACAGATTCAGAAATTTTGTATCTTTATTTTAATTTTACAAGTTATGAAGCATTTTTCTCTTGCCATACCAAGCATTCAGCAGTTTCTGTAAATACACACTCTTCTTGATATACCAATCGTTGTCTGATTGAACATGAAGTAAATCGTAAAGAAGGAAGGGTAGAGTTTAATATAGCACTGTTGTTCAGGAAGTCATTAAACATACAGCTTAATGATGAAGTGTAGAGGAGGAAAATGGTTGTATGATGTTTAGTGAATCATCTCGCATTTGATGTTAGCAATTAGGGAAACTGCAAATTTTAT
Organism: Schistocerca gregaria; assembly: GCF_023897955.1. Classification (NCBI taxonomy): domain Eukaryota; kingdom Metazoa; phylum Arthropoda; class Insecta; order Orthoptera; family Acrididae; genus Schistocerca; species Schistocerca gregaria. Next base: position 36,678,534 of record NC_064925.1, on the reverse strand, counting down.
GTACCTTCACAAATGATATTTGATGCGATGTACATTTCATCTCTAGAATAGCTGACTTAAGTTTCGTGTCCAATGCGTACAAACTTATGGTCTGCTGTGTTATTGTAAATGAATTTAATTATGGTAATGTCTTATTTTCATTTTTAGGTACCCTTGGGCCAGATATAGCTGAGATTGTTAAAAGATTTGCACATGGGATTTGCTATACAGCTTCAAGAGATGAACGTGAACTGGATTATGGTACAATAGAAGCACAGATTGGAATTGTGAGTACTGCAGAATCTAATTTGACCTTAGAATACAGTGGAAGCCATTTTTGTTAGAAGCCCATTTTCGTTCTAGGTGACCATTGTTTCTAGTGAAGTAAAAGTACTGGTACAAAGCCAAAAATGAAGCAGACAGCATGATGATAGCAGTATGCTCACTAGGCACTTGTGACCATATTGCTCTCACTCCACCCCACCCCCCAACCCTGCCCCCACCCTCAGAAATGGTACTTTATTGCTTTGGAAATGTCAGTGGGCACACTATTTAGAAGTTAATTTTAATATATGAGGATTGATCCAGAAATAAAGTTGCATGGGAAACTGCTAAGCGAAATCTGTCAGCACCACTGTGTGTGTGTGTGTGTGTGTGTGTGTGTGTGTGTGTGTGTGTGTGTGTGACTGTTCCCCCACTCTTGATTCTGCCCGGCTGCACTACACTGCAATGCCACAAAGTATTGGCATCTGTCCGCGATAAAGGTGGCCATTGTTGTTCCTACCAAGTGTGAGATTCATTCTGTAGTTTGGTTTCTGCATGCGAAAGGGAGCCCACCTGCAGATATTCATCATCAGTTGACACAAGTGCATTGCGACAAGTGTATGTCCATTCAACATGTCCGAAAATGGTGCGGAGAGTTAAGTGCTAGTCAGAAGAAAGCCCACGATGAAGAACGGAGTAGATGAGCTTTAGTTTCAGAGATGGCTATTCCAATGGTCCAACACAAAATGCTTGGACAGGAGTTTCACCATCCATTCACTTTTACTCGGATTCCTGGGAATTCGTGCAGTGCAGTTGAGAGCTTCAATGGCAAAATTGAAATATCACAAGTGTTGCGCTCGATGGGTACCGCTTATGCTTATAGCAGAGCACAAGGAGAAATGCCTTCACTGTGCTCACCAGTTTCTTCAAAAGTGTCAAGAAGATATGGAAGGATTGTTGGACTCCATTGTTAGAGTAGATGATAAGTGGACATTTAATTTCACTCTCGAAACAAAAGAAAAATCCATACAATGGCATCGCTCCGGGGCTGCAGTCATAAAGAAGTTCAAACAAACCTCTTCTGCTGGCACATTTGTAAACACGAAGGAAGCCTTCCTTCTGAATCAACGCTCATAGATTATAAATGTAAAGACAATAAAATGAAAAGGGTAGGTAGCTTCTCATCATATAGGAGAGATATTGAGCTGCAGACAGGCACAACAAAAAGCTGTCAAACAGTTAAGCTTTCAGCCAAAACAGCTTTCATCCAAACTAGAAAACAGCATGTGTTTGTATGTTATCTAATTTGGATGAAGGCTTTTTCGGCTGAAAGCGTACTTGTTTTTGTTGTGCCTATCTGCGGGTCGCCATCTTCGTTGTGTGGTGAGCAGCTATCTGTCCTTTTAATAATATTGTCATTGTTCCATCCTTTATTTTGCATTGTTAGAAATGTAGTGCAATTTTTTAATTTTATTTTATTCATTTCCCAAACTATTCATACCCATTGTATCATTCTGTAGTATGGTAGGAAGATTATAGTATAACCTTGAAAGATTACAATTCCAGCATACCACATGAGGGCAAAAACACTTGGACAGAAAATCACAGCTAAAGTTGAAGTCCAGTAAAGCACTGATAGAAATGAAATATACCATGCCATTTTTTCATATTGTGTTGAGAAAGCACAGAAGACCTTGAAATATTAAGCAGAAATGGTCTTATATGAATTCTAGACCTATTCCAAGATGGCAGAAAAGCTTTACTGTGAATACAGTATGCTGTTATCAGCTGTAAATGTTTAACATAGACCTTTTAACAGAGAAATGATTGCAGATCGCCACTGCAGCTGATTGATGAACATGTAGCCTTTCGATGTATGGGGCAGAAGTTCGATTCTGTGTTAAGTTGCAACAGTTGTTTTGTTTTTCTTCCTTGCCGTAAGAGTAATGTTTTGTACAGAAAACATCCCTATCTTTGGTTCCGAACCAATGGTCCACAAAAGCTAAAATATGGTCCACGAAATCTAAAATATTGTCCACAAAAGATTTAAAATTACAAACTTTTACTGGTTGTAAATTATTAAGCCCTCGTTACACAGGCAGCGCAACGCCATGTGTCAGTTGAGTAGTGTCGAGCCTGGTTGGTTAGGGCTGGGCTAGTGATAGATGTCAGCATTGCACATGCCAGTCAGTCAATCGTAATTTGCGACCATGATACTGTGACACTTTCACTGGTGCTACCAGAATCGGAGAAAATCAGCCTTAGTTGAAAGGTATTCATTTGTCTCTGAGTGCTGCCAAAGTTAGCCTGCCCCTAAATGTGATGTATTACTGTACACATTGTTAAGGGTAATGGTGCCAACACAGTGGGAAGCAGCCAAGGCTGACTTCTCCTCACTGTTCCTCTCCCCTCAGCAGTCCTCATACAGGGCACACTTGCTGCCACTCCCAACAACCATTGCACAAATTGTAAACTTACCGTGGACAAACAGTAAGTTTTCTTTTGTCTTGCTCGGCTATGTCAGTGATTCTATTTGACTGTTTAGTAATTTGATGACGAGTAATTTAACAGACCATTAGTTCTCAACATACATACAAATTTACGACATAGGGAAAAGTACACATTTTTACATGTTAAATTCTTTTAATCAAAACCAGGTATAACAAAAGGAAATATGAGTATATCTGTGTGTGTGTATTATGAGAAAGGTACATTCTGGTGACTGCCTAGTAGCAGTTTGCAATTAAAAATATGGTAAAAGTGCGCATGTGTGCGTGCACGCACATATTTTTAATTTTCGTATTGACCTCCCAGGGCACGTAACAACCTCAATTTCTCTTCTTCCCTTGTTGTTTTCTATTTTTCCAGTACTCCGTCTTCTTTCCCTGTTGTTCCCAATTCATTATTTCATCTGTATTGAAACTCATTAAATTTAATATTCTATTCTCAAAGAAGATATGTGTCTGGTATTTCAGAGTCTTTCATGTTGTTTCTTTGTAGATCTTTCCTTATTTCTGTAGTCCATGGTGTTGTCGATATTTTCTTTCAGATCCATATAAACATTCTGGTCATACCACAGTGGTATAGTGTTTGGTGTTGTTTTTCTGGATATGCATTTCTTGTTGTAAGTGTTCTTTGTCAAACCATATGCTCTCTCCATTTTGTTAACTCTTACATCTACTGCAAATTTTTGTAATCCTTTCATTTGTGTAGTTTGTCCATGATATTTGAATTTATGTACTCCCTCTATTTTACCTATTTGTGTTTCTATGAATTGTGGTGCATTTTTTATGTTTGTCATGAATTTTGTTTTCTCAGCTGAAATTTTGAAACCAATTCTATTTACTGTTTCTTCCAGAAGATTTGTTTGAATCACTGTGTCTGTCAGATTTTCTGAAAGTGTTGCAAAATTGTCTGCAAAAACTGGACAGTTTGCCTTAATTCCATTTGTTTTACTTCCTAGAATTATTGATTCAGTTTTGTGATTCTTCAGCTCCAAATTCCAGATTCTTACCATTTTCTCTAGATTGTTGTTAAACAGTAAAGGTGACAGACAAAATGTGCAATTGTCTAATACCAGTTTTATTTCAAACAGCTGAGATACTTCTCCCATAAATTTAACTTTAGATGTCCTATTTGTAAGTTTCAAAAATTATGTTTGCTAATTTTGCTTTAACATCAACTTCTCTGATGACTTTTATCTATTGTTATTCTGCCTACCAAATCAAATTCTTTTTTGAGGTCAATAAATGATACTATTATCTCTTTGCTCGTTAACATTCTGTGGTGAATTATTGATTTTAAGTAAAAAATCTGTTCTGTGCAGGATCCTCTCTTTTGAAAACCTCCCTGATATTCTCCAAATTGATTGTCTAAAGTTTCTACAACTCTGTCCAGGAGAGTATTTGCAACATTTTGCTTCCCACTGGCAGAAGTGACACTCCATGATTTTTGAGTGATTTGATGGCTTCATGAATTTCTTGCTGTATTGGTGGGAAATCATCCTCCAGATTTTGTGGTAGTACTGGAAATTCCAGTGTAACTGTTGGAACAGGAAAGTTGAAGGGCTTCTCAAAAACTTTTGCACTTATTCTGCAGTTTTCTTTGTTGTTTAATCCTACTTTCCAATTTTCATCTTTGAAATAAATATGTGGCACTTGACACCTTTTAAAAACCTGTTTCAAAGTAAACATTACTAGTATTATTTTTGGTAAAATTTTCTTGCATTTCCATAAGCTGAGTTTTTAAAGGCAGTTCTGATTTTTTTGGATTATTTTTTATTTTTCTTTTCTTTGATATCTGATTTCTTCTAATTTTTTAAAAAGGTCTCCATTTTCTTGATTTTTGAGCTCTGGTTTTATTTCTTCTTCACACTCTTCATTTCTCCAAGTCTTCTTTTTGTACTTGGCCAGTACTAAAGTTTTCCCCTCATCCACATTAACATACATTTTTCTACATTTAGAGTTAGCTGCCGTTCATCACACCAACTAGAAATGTTGTCTAATTCATCTTGTATCCTTGTACAGTCACTCAACTTATACCCCTTACCATAAATTACATCATCATCAGCAAACAACCACAGATTGTTGCCCTCCCTTTCCACCAGATCATTTATGTGCATAGAGAATGATAGCTGTCCTGGACACTCCTGAAGATATCCTAGTCTGTGATGAATGCTTGCTGTGGACGACAACATATTGGGTTCCATTAAGAAGTCCTCGAGCCACTATTGTGTGGGAACCTATTCCATATGCTCGGACCTTTGTTAAGTCTCCAAGGGAGAAGCGTGTCAAATGCTTTGCGCTTAATACTTTAGTAATTTGTTTGTGTTGGAACACATTCTTCTCTAAATTGTTGTGTATTTTCTGTTTTAATATTAGCTATAGTGGAGTTGTTTTACACTACTTTCTTCGTTGTATTGTGTGTTTTAGGTGGGTGAAAAATATTTCAATCTTACAGGGTGTTTCAAAAATGACCGGTATATTTGAAACAGCAATAAAAACTAAACGAGCAGCGATAGAAATACACCATTTGTTGCAATATACTTGGGACAACAGTACATTTTCAGGCGGACAAACTTTCGAAATTACAGTAGTTACAATTTTCAACAACAGATGGCACTGCAAGTGATGTGAAAGATATAGAAGACAACGCAGTCTGTGGGTGCGCCATTCTGTACGTCGTCTTTCTGCTGTAAGCGTGTGCTGTTCACAACGTGCAAGTGTGCTGTGGACAACATGGTTTATTCCTTAGAACAGAGGATTTTTCTGGTTGGAATTCCACCTCCTAGAACACAGTGTTGTGCAACAAGATGAAGTTTTCAATGGAGGTTTAATGTAACCAAAGGACCGAAAAGCGATACAATAAAGGATCTGTTTGAAAAATTTCAACGGACTGGGAACGTGACGGATGAATGTGCTGGAAAGGTAGGGCGACTGCGTACCGCAACCACAGAGGGCAACGCGCAGCTAGTGCAGCAGGTGATCCAACAGCGGCCTCAGGTTTCCGTTTGCCGTGTTGCAGCTGCAGTCCAAATGACGCCAACGTCCACGTATTGTCTCATGCGCCAGAGTTTACACCTCTATCCATACAAAATTCAAACGAGGCAACCCCTCAGCGCCGCTACCATTGCTGCACGAGAGACATTTGCTAACGATATAGTGCACAGGATTGATGACGGCGATATGCATGTGGGCAGCATTTGGTTACTGACGAAGCTTATTTTTACCTGGACGGCTTTGTCAATAAACAGAACTGGCGCATATGGGGAACCGAAAAGCCCCATGTTGCAGTCCCATCGTCCCTACATCCTCAAAAAGTACTGGTCTGGGCTGCCATTTCCTCCAAAGGAATCATTGGCCCATTTTTCAGATCCGAAACTATTACTGCATCACGCTATCTGGACATTCTTCGTGAATTTGTGGCGGTACAAACTGCTTTAGACGACACTGCGAACACCTCGTGGTTTATGCAAGATGGTGCCCGGCCACATCGCATGGCCGACGTCTTTAATTTCCTGAATGAATATTTCGATGATCGTGTGATTGCTTTGGGCTATCCGAAACATACAGGCGGCGGCGTGGATTGGCCTCCCCATTCGCCAAACATGAACCCCTGTGACTTCTTTCTGTGGGGACACTTGAAAGACCAGGTGTACCGCCAGAATCCAGAAACAATTGAACAGCTGAAGCAGTACATCTCATCTGCATGTGAAGCCATTCCGCCAGACACGTTGTCAAAGGTTTCTGGTAATTTCATTCAGAGACTACGCCATATTATTGCTACGCATGGTGGATATGTGGAAAATATCGTACTATAGAGTTTTCCAGACCGCAGCGCCATCTGTAGTTGACAATTGTAACTACTGTAATTTCAAAAGTTTCCCTGAAAATGTACTGTTGTCCCAAGCATAGTGCAACCAACGATGTATTTCTATCGCTGCTCGTTTAGTTTGTATTGCCGTTTCAAATATACCGCTCATTTTTGAAACACCCTGTATATAGATAATGGTCTGAATCAAATTCTAAGTATCTGATTATTTTGACATCCATAATTTTATTGCTAGTCCTTTTAGATATGGCCTCATGATTCAGTTGAAATTCTCCTATGTTTGGTGTTGGAGATATCCAAGTTTTGGCTTTTCTTGGTAGTTCGCAAGAAGGTGTGGACATACGTTTAAACTAGAACATTTTACACATATTGATCAGTTTTCACCATTTTTGGTTGTTCTTAAGTGTGCTGGATTATTCATGTACAATATTCTTAAATTGCTTTTCTTTCCCAAATTCCGCATTGAAATCAGGGAGACGTATTTTAAAGTTGTTTCTAGGTACATTGGAGATTTCAGACTCTAAAACATCCCAAAACTGATCTAATTTCTGCAGATTTCTTTTGTCGTCATCATTTATAGGTGAAGGGCAGTTTATAAGAGTGTAGCTTTTATTCTTGTACTTTATTGTTGACATGCACATTCTTTCTGATTCTGACATAAATTCTATTATATTGTCAATGTTTTTTTTTGATTACATAAAATGCTGTTCTAAACTTTGGCATGTTTTCCACTATTATTACTGCTTTTTTCCCTTTATAAATTCTGTAAAGTTGTGTGTCAATTACAGTCACATCTAAGGACCTCGTTTCCTGCACTGTTAAAAATTTTATATGGGTCTTCTGTAGAGAGAATTCCAATTCCATCTGTCTCCCTATTTAGTATTAAATTATTTACTTGTTTTATTATGAAAATAAATTGTTTTTTTATTCGTTTGCTTGTTATGCTATATTAGATTGCATTCCTGTTTTATTTTTAACTAACTGCATCTGAGAGAAATTATTACAGTAGTTAATTAAAATTTGTTTTACTTTGATAGAAAGTAGTGGGAAATAAATCCACAACTGTTGTCACAAGTGACTCCTCGAAACTAGTGATGTGTTCATGAGCGACAAGGATCTCTTCAGGAGTCCCCAGGAAAGTGTGGTAGGACAGTAAGGTGTTTTAAGTTGACTGACTGTTGGAGGATTCAGAATGAACTAGACAAAATTTCTAGTCGGTTTGATGAATGTAGAAATGTATGATAAATGTAGAAAAAAGTAAGTTCATTTGGATGAGTAGGAAAAAAAAAACTGTAATTAGTAGCGTCCTGCTTGACACAGTCATGTCATTTAGATATCTGGACATAATGTTGCAAAGCAGTGGACCGAGCGTGTGAGGATTGTGGTAGGAAAAATGAGTGGTCAACTTCAGTATATTGGGAGAATTTTGGGAAAGTGTGGTTCATCTGTAAAGGAGTCTGCATGTAGGATGGTAGTGGGACCTATTCTTGAATACTGCTAGAGTGTTGGAGATCAGTACCAAGTCAGACTAAAGGAAGTCATCACAGCAATTCAGAGGCGGGCTGATAGATTTGTTACCGGTAGGTTCAATTAACGTGCAAGTGTTACGGTGAAGCTCTGGTAACTCAAAAAGGAAAACGAAGTTGTTTTCAAGGAACATTGTTGAGAAAATTTTGAGAGCATTTGAAGCTGACTGCAGAACACTTCCACTGCTGACAACATGCGTGTCACTTAAGGACCACAAAAATAAGATACAAGAAATTAGGGCTCATATGGAGTCACTCTATTTGCAAGTGTAACAGGAAAGGAAATGGCTATTAGTGGTACAGGGCACGTTCTGCCACCCATTGTATGGGGGCTTGCAGAGTATGGATGTAGATGTAGGTGTAGATGTAACTCCACTAAAGTAAATATCTCGAAATCAGCAATATTATTATTGGATATGGAAATTCAAATCAGAAACAAATTAAGTACAGCCTCAAACCGGGATCTGTAAAATGTTAATTTTACTTTGTAAAATTTAAGCAGACAAGAATGAACATATTGTATTTCAGTTATTGTGATTTTATGTAATGTACTTGGTTGAAACCGAATCGCTCAGTTTTGGTTCAGTCTTTGGCTCATGCACTGAAACTGACTCCCACCATGCGACCTGTCTCCACACATGTTAAAAGGCAACATGCTGGGAAGATTATACCAACTGAGAGTAGAGGTTCAGTTGTTTCTAGTTTTTGGGTGGGGGTGGGGGGGGGGGGGGCAAGACTAGACTTATTACATCTCAGGTGCATTTGGCTTACTTTGTGCATATTTTCAAACATTTGAATAAGTTGGACCTACAATAGCATGGTTCTGCAAACAGATATTAAGAAGCCATTGCAAATATACTTATTTTTGAAGACAAACTTCATACCTTTATTTGCAAGCTTCAAGTATGGATGGGTATAACTGGCTAAAACAATTATTCTGCTTTCACAAAATTAAAAGCACTCATTGGTAATAAAAAGTGTGACAAGATTAGAGCAAATATACAAGAAAACATCAAGAGTCATTTGCAAATGTTGGCTTGTGAATTCAGTCTTTACTTTCCAGAATTTTGTAAAACATAAGCTAAAGTTGATCAAAAATTATATACAACCCTTCCAGCTGTAAGGCTGGAGAAGTTGCAGAAGAAATCCAGGAAGAGCTCATTGAATTCCATGATGATAGAACCTGTAAGGATGCATTTGAACCTGATTTTCTAGAGCATTTTTGGAATACAAGGCAGTTTTACACACTAAAATTCAAGAAATTGCCTAGCTCTGTCTTATGATTTTCTCCACAAATTATTCATCTACATCTACATGACTACTCTGCAATTCACATTTAAGTGCTTGGCAGAGGGTTCATCGAACCACAATCATACTATCTCTCTACTATTCCACTCCCGAACAGCGAGCGGGAAAAACGAACACCTAAACCTTTCTGTTCGAGCTCTGATTTCTCTTATTTTATTTTGATGATCATTCCTACCTATGTAGGTTGGGCTCAACAAAATATTTTCGCATTCGGAAGAGAAAGTTGGTGACTGAAATTTCATAAAAAGCTCTCGCCGCGACGAAAAACGTCTATGCTGTAATGACTTCCATCCCAACTCGTGTATCATATCTGCCACACTCTCTCCTCTATAACGCGATAATACAAAACGAGCTGCCCTTCTTTGCACCCTCTCGATGTCTTCCGTCAATCCCACCTGGTAAGGATCCCACACCGCGCAGCAATATTCTAACAGAGGACGAACGAGTGTAGTGTAAGCTGTCTCTTTAGTGGACTTGTTGCATCTTCTAAGTGTCCTGCCAATGAAACGCAACCTTTGGCTCGCCTTCCCGACAATATTATCTATGTGGTCCTTCCAACTGAAGTTGTTCGTAATTTTAACACCCAGGTACTTAGTTGAATTGACAGCCTTGAGAATTGTACTATTTATCGAGTAATCGAATTCCAACGGAGTTCTTTTGGAACTCATGTGGATCATCTCACACTTTTCGTTATTTAGCGTCAACTGCCACCTGACACACCATACAGCAATCTTTTCTAAATCGCTTTGCAGCTGATACTGGTCTTCGGATGACCTTACTAGACGGTAAATTACAGCATCATCTGCGAACAGTCTAAGAGAACTGCTCAGATTGTCACCCAGGTCATTTATATAGATCAGGAACAGTAGAGGTCCCAGGACGCTTCCCTGGGGAACACCTGATATCACTTCAGTTTTACTCGATGATTTGCCGTCTATTACTACGAACTGCGACCTTCCTGACAGGAAATCACGAATCCAGTCGCACAACTGAGACGATACCCCATAGCTCCGCAGCTTGATTAGAAGTCGCTTGTGAGGAACGGTGTCAAAAGCTTTCCGGAAATCTAGAAATACGGAATCAACTTGAGATCCCCTGTCGATAGCGGCCATTACTTCGTGCGAATAAAGAGCTAGCTGCGTTGCACAAGAGCGATGTTTTCTGAAGCCATGCTGATTACGTGTCAATAGATCGTTCTCTTCGAGGTGATTCATAATGTTTGAATACAGTATATGCTCCAAAACCCTACTGCAAACCGACGTCAATGATATAGGTCTGTAGTTAAATGGAATACTCCTACTACCCTTCTTGAACACTGGTGCGACCTGCGCAATTTTCCAATCTGTAGGTACAGATCTATCGGTGAGCGAGTGGTTGTATATGAGTGCTAAGTAGGGAGCTATAGTATCAGCGTAATCTGAAAGGAACCTAATCGGTATACAATCTGGACCTGAAGACTTGCCCGTATCAAGCGATTTGAGTTGCTTCGCAACCCCTAAGGTATCTACTTCTAAGAAACTCATGCTAGCAGATGTTCGTGTTTCAAATTCTGGAATATTCCATTCGTCTTCCCTGGTGAAGGAATTTCGGAAAACTGCGTTCAATAACTCCGCTTTAGCGGCACAGTCGTCGATAACAGTACCATTGGCACTGCGCAGCGAAGGTATTGACTGCGTCTTGCCGCTTGTGTACTTTACATACGACCAGAATTTCTTCGGATTTTCTACCAAATTTCGAGACAATATTTCGTTGTGGAACCTATTAAAGGCATCTCGCATCGAAGTACGTGCCAAATTTCGCGCGTCTGTAAATTTTAGCCCATCTTCAGGATTTCGCGTTCTTCTGAACTTCGCATGCTTTTTCCGTTGCCTCTGCAACAGCGTTCGGACCTTTTTTGTGTACCACGGGGGATCCGTTCCATCTCTTACCAATTTATGAGGTATGAATATCTCAATTGCTGTTGCTACTATATCTTTGAATTTGAGCCACATCTCGTCTACATTCGCATAGTCAGTTCGGAAGGAATGGAAATTGTCTTTTAGGAAGGCTTCTAGTGGCACTTTATCCGCTTTTTTAAATAAAATTATTTTGCGTTTGTTTCTGATGGATTTGGAAGAAATGGTATTGAGCCTAGCTACAATGACCTTGTGATCACTAATCCCTGTATCAGTCATGATGCTCTCTATCAGCTCTGGATTGTTTGTGGCCAAGAGGTCAAGTGTGTTTTCGCAACCATTTACAATTCGCGTGGGTTCGTGGACTAACTGCTCTAAATAATTTTCGGAGAATGCATTTAGGACAATCTCGGAAGACGTTTTCTGCCTACCACCGGTTTTGAACAAGTATTTTTGCCAACATACCGAGGGTAGGTTGAAGTCCCCACCAACTATAACCGTATGAGTGGGGTATTTATTTGTTACGAGACTCAAACTTTCTCTGAACTGTTCCGCAACTGTATCATCGGAGTCTGGGGGTCGGTAGAAGGAGCCAATTATTAACTTAATTCGGCTGTTAAGTATAACCTCCACCCACACCAATTCGCACGGAGTATCTACTTCGACTTCACTACAAGATAAACCACTACTGACAGACACCAACACTCCACCACCAATTCTGCCTAACCTATCTTTCCTGAACACTGTCTGAGACTTCGTAAAAATTTCTGCAGAACTTATTTCAGGCTTTAGCCAGCTTTCTGTACCTATAACGATATCAGCTTCTGTGCTTTCTATTAGCGCTTGAAGCTCAGGGACTTTTCCAGCGCAACTACAACAGTTTACAACTATAATTCCGACTGTTCCTTGATCCAAGCACGTCCTGTAATTGCCAAGCACCCTTTGACATTGCAGCCCATCCCGCACTTTCCCGAGGCCTTCTAACCTAAAAAACCGCCCAGTCCATGCCACACAGCCTCCGCTACCTGTGTAGCCGCCAGCTGAGTGTAGTGAACTCCTGACCTATTCAGCGGAACCCGAAACCCCACCACCCTATGGCGCAAGTCAAGGAATCTGCAGCCAATACGGTCGCAAAACCGTCTGAGCCTCTGATTCAGACCCTCCACCCGGCTCTGCACCAAAGGTCCGCAGTCGGTTCTGTCAACGATGCTGCAGATGGTGAGCTCTGCCTTCATCTCGTAAGCAAGACCGGCAGCCTTCACCAAATCAGATAGCCGCTGGGAACAAGGGTTTTCCACTTTGCTGCTAATTAAAAACAGAACCAGGAATCAACTGAAAGTAAGTGATGGTATGAGTGTAACTTTGAACAGTAATATTAGCCTCAGGATTACTGAACGTGTACAGTAGACACAAGCCCAAAAATCGCATTGATGTAAACCAAATTTCATTTTCTACCAAAAAAATTTCTATTGATATCATTATCTTAATGCACGTTAGTTTTGGTTTTAACAAATATGTTAAAAAGTTTTGATTAAAGTTTATTTTTAGATTGATGCAATTTATTTTCCTTGGACACTTGTGTTCTCTGTTAACAACAAAGATATCAAAGTGGTCACTGGTCAAATAAATAAATAAATAAATAAATAAAAAATATGAACCACAGCACTATTGCGATGATTTGTAGTCAGCGTTGCTCAGTTGATATGAGAGGTTTTGTGCTGTAATTCAATGATCACTTGTGGCTGCAAGTATGATGAAACTATTAAAAACATTTGCTGTCAGCCAACCTATATGGGATGGCTCTGGCTTTTGAAAAATGTAATAATATAATGATGATTAATTCCATCTTATTCTAGCATAGAGGTGAAGCTTATCAAAATCTGGTTATTTAAACTACTCAACAACAGAAGCTTGGAACTGTATGGTGTTCTTATGATTATGTTACTGAATTATGGCAAGGTGAAGCAATTCCCAATTGCTCAATCAATTTCGATATTCATTAACACACTGATGGTGTCTGTGGCAATTTGGACTCCAGGTGTTCCTGTGGACTTAAAAAGTCCGTTCACACGGCAGATTATCTACTAGATGCTTGCAAGTATACTCACATAACGGATAATGTTAGTAGGCCATCAGTGTGACAACTGTATCTTGAGGAATTTGTTTCCAGCACGATGGGTGCTTGGGTTGTTTAAAGATATCAGCACCATTCAAAGTGTGTGGGTAGAGGCAAAGTGGACTTGTGAGAAAATTGGGTTGACCCTGAGCTGAGAACCCATGATGATCTTTGGAACATTGCCGTATATGTGCCTGGGAGGAGACGGCACAAAATGAAACATTTATTGCTCACTTCATAGAACTCTTCCCTCACAAGATGCATTTGCTTCCTGAAGTGGGACATTAAATGGTAAATACATTACTGAGAAAAATGGAAGACAGAATATGCTTATTAAGAACTTTGGATTTTGCTAATTATTTGTTTTCTAGAGATGAAAGAAATTGATGTAGAAAAATGAAAAAAAATTGCCAAAAATGGAATTTGATCAGAATCTTGTTGGTATGCAGTTGCTTATCAGTTTGTTGACTGTGCCAATGAACAAAGAAGGCATTTCTTACTGTTGTTCTACCTTTTACACCACCTCACAACATTGAATGCATTTTCCACACTGGAATCCCAGGAGCAAATTTTCTCAGGTTTCTTTACAGGGAGTGTTCTTTAGGCTGAGTTTCAATAAACTTGCTCATTATCCTAACAGTTTACAAGTGCTCTTTACTTTTATGAGTAGTGCTATATCCTCTGTAATATGATTGGCTCCTGTGTAGCCTTCTGGGCAGTTCAAATTTCAGCCACTACCACTCTTTGTGATGTCAGATGTAGATAATTTATAAAATGTGTTCATAATTCCAAGATTTTTAAAGTTTTAAATAATTAGTCATTTTTTCAGTGTACAAAGTGGAAACTTTACTATAACTTAAGTTTTATACCCCATCTCTCATTTGTTGGATTAAAGTTTGACACACACACAGAGGGAGACAGACAGACGTGCGCACATACACTTTTGCCCCTGCTAAATGGTGCCTGCCTGATGAAAGTGGTAGTGCTGCATTTCATTAGGTGGTCTAGTAGGTTGTGTTGGGGATACTGTCAGGTGGGGTGGGTAGAGGGGGAGAGAGGAGGAAGGTGGGGAGAAGGATTGGGGTTGGTTGGCAGTGGCTTGGTGGGAAGGAGATGGCATGCTGTCTAGGGGTCTGGTAGAGAAGAGTGGCAGGTACAAGGACTAGGCATATGACACACGGTTGACGGAGCAATTGGGGAGCAGGGCAGGGTGATGTGGGAACATGAATTGGAAGGGGGTGTCTGGACGGAGGGTGGAAAAACTGTTGGGTAGTGTGTGTAGGGACAGTGGATTACCAGAGATCAAAGCCAGAATGATAATGGGAACAGTGGATGCATTGTGAGAATGACTCCCATTTGCCTTGCAGAGAAGCTAGTGGTAGAGGGAAGGATGCAGATGACCTTGGTTGTGAAGCAGCCATATAAATTGAGCATGTTGTGCTCAGCTTCATGCTGTGCCACCAGGTAGTCAACTTTGTTCTTAGGAACAGCTTGGCAGTGGTCAGTGTTCATTCATCCTAGTGGTCAGCTTGTTGGTAGTCATACTGATAAAACAGATGTGAAGCAGAGTTGGTGTGAAGGGCTTCACAGACACGCACTCCCCGCCCCCCAACCCCCCAAACTTAGTCCACTGACACATTTTATGTGACATATCCTCATACACTTTCAGTACTCCCACCACCTGTAAGGCTCAGTGACAAAGGAGTGTTCCCTTTTTTGCCCAATATCACCCTGGAATTGTTTTTTCACCAGGGCTATGAATATCTGTCATTGTGCCCTGAAATAAGGAATATTCTACACAAGATCCATTACCCACCCAGCCTATACAACATCCTAATCCATCTTTGTTACTCCTAACCCGTTGCCACGGGGATCTTATTCTTATGATAGACTGAGGTACAAGACCTACCCTATCCACCCACCTAGCACCTTCTACTCCAGTCATCACAGGTGTGTTGTACCCCCTTAGAGGCTGAGCCATTTGGGGAAGCAGTCATGTCGTAGACCAACTTTGCTGTAATCACTACACAGCTTTTTATGTCAGCTGCCCACTAGATTGAATGGGCACTGTCAAACTGCTGCTGAGAACAAAGTTTTGGTCACTTGGTAGCACTATATGCAGCTCAACACAACATGCTCAATATCAATGGCTGCTTCACACTCCAGGCCATGTGGATCATTCCTTTGAGCACCAGCTTCTCCTCACTACACAAATGGAAGTTATCCTTACAAGAAATGCTCTGATCCAGTAATTGTCCTGGCCTCAATCTCCGGTAACCTACTGTCTGACACCCTCTATCCAACAGTTTCCCCTTCTTCCATCTTATCGCCCCTCCCAATCACATCCCCTAGTCACCTCCAGTATGTGCTGCTCCCAACTGGCTCTGAAAACCATGCGTCTTTTGCATAGCCCATGTATCTGCCACTCCTCTTTCCCGCATTGCTAACCAGCAAACCGACTGCCTTCCTCTAAGCCACTGCCACCCACCTCAAGAGACACTACTCCCACCACAACCTAGTCCTTGTTAGGCTGGAGCCATACTGGGGTATGTGTGTGTGTGTGTGTGTGTGTGTGTGTGTGTGTGTGTGTGTGTGTGTGTTTGTTTGTTTGTTTGTTTGTGTCCTCTAGCTTGAAAAAGAATCACCCTGAAAGCTAGCAAATGTTCTTTCATTTGTGAGGTCACTCAGACCCAGGGTAAGAGGGTCCTGCCTGTAGTGATGACGAGGGGAAGGCGGAGGGGTGTCAGAGTAGGTAAGAGGCCAAAGCACTGTGTCACCATCAGTCCAGATATGTTAATGACAATTTGAGAGGTAAAGAGAGACGAAGAGGGAAAGAAATCAATACTGCAATTCTGAATTATAGGTGAGGAAATGAGAAATTATGGAGGTAAACAATATTGAAAAAGTAAACTCAATAAAAGCAACAAAAGGAGACATATTATAATGACAAGAGTGAGATTTGTATTTTTTCAGGCTTTGAGATTAATTTTTTAAACTACTACCGATTAATGCTGAGATAGAATGAGATTTTTACTCTGCAGCGGAGTGTGCGCTGATATGAAACTTCCTGGCAGTTAAAACTGTGTGCCCGACCGAGACTCGAACTCGGGACCTTTGCCTTTCGCGGGCAAGTGCTCTACCATCTGAGGTAGGAGACGAGATACTGGCAGAAGTAAAGCTGCGAGGACTGGGTGTGAGTCGTGCTTCAGTAGCTCAGATGGTAGAGCAGGCATGCGAGGACTGGGTGTGAGTCGTGCTTCAGTAGCTCAGATGGTAGAGCAGTTGCCTGCGAAAGGCAAAGGTCCCGAGTTGTAGTCTCGATCGGGCACATAGTTTTAATCTGCCAGGAAGTTTCAATGCTGAGATAGCTTCCTGAATGAGAGGATGGCCAGTTTTCTGTAGCACAATAGTGAAATTAAGACACTGGACCTGCATTCAGCTTTTCACAAATAATTTAAGGTGAATGCTAGGCTGGATTCTGTGAGCAGGCCTTTGGCCACACATTGCTTATTTGTTCTCATACTGGGCTAACACTCCCTCTTATCACTTCACTGTTGACAAGATACTAAGCTATAACTTCTGTTCCTGTTAATCCCCGTGATTCCTCAGTTGATGAAATTAGCTGTTTATAATGAATATTATAGAATGAAATATTAGAACCTTCCCATGAATCTCTGCTGTTTTCTCTATTTCTGATTACTGCATAATGCATCAAAAATTTATATCGAAGCTTCCAGTAACTATAATTGTCATAATACATTCAATTTCTTGAGGTTTCTGAGGAATGCATGCATGTCTGTGTTCTTGCTTGAGCATCTACGTTGATATATAGCACAAGCTCATATCAGTAGGCTTTTACATAACTTGCCAAATTATGGGAAACAAATGAATTAAACATTTGAGGGACCCATTTCTATAAATAAAATGAAAGCCATAAGTATTTTCATTGAACACATGTACATTATTACTGTCTTAACTATCTAAATATTGCTCTCTTTCAGCTGACAATGGATCCAAAGCATTTGGAAGAAAATTTTGCTGCGCTTCTACAAGATGTTCATGCTGCACGAACTCGCAAAAAAGCAAATTTTATTACAAGGACTCTTCTTACCAGTCCCCCATCTCGAGAACGGTTTAAGATTGACCATGGACTATATGTTGAGGTCTTCAGGGATGTCAGAGAAGAAGAATCAGAAGCTAAAACACAAGATGAGTTTGAAGAAGCTGATGTGAAACAAAGCACTGCTACAGGATGATGGGTGTACTGTTGTTTGTCAGTAAGATAAACAAATTTTTTGTCTTATTGAAAACAGTGTACAGGATTTCTCGAAGATAATTCGCCCTTTAATTCTGATACCATTTCAGAATTTCTGAACTGGCCAAATTTTTCTAGTAATTATGATTTTTGTAATTTATTTTCCCCATTTTTTTCAACATGTTAACTAAATTATATTTGTCATAGAAAATAATAAGTTTTTGAAAACATAATGTAATTGGATAGATAAAAAATATGATCACTAAGAGGTAGGAGAAAAATTATATAACAGGTAATTACATTTCTCATATCATTTTCTAAATCTTCTCAGAAAACAGTGGCCCTGTTATTTATGAACATGGAGAATGGTGCCAGGATGTCTGTCAAATGGAAAAGCATTATCAAGGCAAATGAAGTACCTCAATATTGTCTGACTACTGCTGGTCCTATTAAATATTCCTGGGGAAGTAACACACTTTACAACAGTACTTTCAAATGCAAACAGAAGAAAGAAAAATCTGTCAGTACACAAAGGAATCAAGTAAATGAGTAACCTAATACTAAAGAAAAGTAAAGAATGATACCTAAAAATATATTCTTCCAAATTTCCAGCAATACTTTGCCTGAGGAACACCACTTTGTAAGGACTGGCAATAATAAAAAAAATTGATATTCAATTTTATCCAGGAAGAAGTCCAAATATACATTCAAAAAAAGTTATGGAAATAACTTTTTTACATTCTGTAAGATGTTAAGATATCAGTATTTCTTGTTGTACAATATCATGATAGTTCTTTGCCCTATTGTTACCTAAACAGACATGCTCTTCTTTTAACATCACTCAATAAATCAAGGAAATTGTCATCAAACATCAATTTGCTAATTTGTGAACCTGCGTCACTGATCATGGGAATTACGTGAATCGTCATGAAGTTTTGTCCTTGAAGTTTTTGATGAGAATCAGTTTAGTGTGCAATGAAGATAGATACTCATTTTTTAGGGTCAACGAGATCATTTTTCATGACATTGTTTTCCTTGGGCAGCAGTACATTCCAAGCAATCCATTTTCCCCATAATAGTGGCTTTTTTTCTGTCTTTGCTGCCCCATTCACATCGAAAGCAGCAGTGTTTTGTGTAGCTGAGCTGCATGTTGAGAAGAACTGCAATTACCTTGTGCTCCACACACACACACACACACACACACACACACACTCTCTCTCTCTCTCTCTCTCTCTCTCTCTCTCTCTCTCTGTGAAGAAAATGCTAAACAAAGACTGCCAAGTAACCTAGAAGCATGTAGAAGATACCTTAGGGCTAAATGCTCCAGCAGTTTGTTTGAATCTACAAATAAAGAAATTTGTTGTGCTGCATAGGCTGATGGAAGAACAAATGACACGATGTGTGACTCGGTGCTGTGAGATGATGAAGTTTTTTAAGGGACAATGTCATTATGTGAATAATATCGTGACAGGTGACGAGACG
This sequence comes from Schistocerca gregaria, assembly GCF_023897955.1. Classification (NCBI taxonomy): domain Eukaryota; kingdom Metazoa; phylum Arthropoda; class Insecta; order Orthoptera; family Acrididae; genus Schistocerca; species Schistocerca gregaria. The sequence continues at coordinate 36,659,379 of NC_064925.1, read as the reverse complement.
TGCTCACTAAGACTGGAAACAAAGTTTTATTCTTTGAAGGTAATGACACACCTTTAGTTGTCTAAAAATCCCAATCAGTAAAGAATAAAATGATAGCTTCTTTCCAGATTGTGTGGAATTGTGGGCATTGTTATTTTGGACATGCACAAGTCAGTCACAGCTAAGTGGTACACTAAACAGTGCCTGCCCAAAGTCATCCAGTCTTTGAAGAACCTCCGACTGAAGTCAAGAAGGCCACTCGGTTCCTTTATCACAACAGTGCTCCATCTCACACGCCAAAGTGTGCATCGAATATTTGTTGAGGTACAGGACTGAAACTTCTCTAGAACCCTCCTTGTAGTCCAGACGTTGCTCCTTGTGACTTTGCACTGATCCTGCATGTGAAAATGAAGCTGAAAGGAGTGCAGTTTCCAGGTAATGAAGACCTCCTGACGGCTTGGTACGAGTGTGCCTTACTCCCTACAGAAGCTGGGGGGAAGCGGTTTAGGGATGGTGAGGTGTACTCAGTGTGATGGAAATTACTTCAAAAAAGTTAAATAAACAAAGCTGTACTGCAAAATTTTCCTAATACCCTTTGTGTGTGGGTTTACCAATTCTTGTGCTGGCCACCAACCTTACACTTGAAATAAAGTTCGTAGCACTTATATACGAGAAGACAAATTTTCGTATTTGTGTTTTCAAAGTTAACTCTGCACAGATGTAACGAAAAGGATTTGTGCTATTTACTCAGGTATGAGAGATTTCTTCTTGTGAAGTAATACTGAACACAAATGTTCATGAACTTGGAAAACAGGCAGTCACTTCCAACAACAACAGAACTCACAATGCGCAGTTGCAAGGTAAGCTACAGAAGAATAACGAATGTGCAGTGTTTTCAAGGATTTCAATTGATAGGGCTAGTGTGTTGCAAGAGAACTGAGACTGATTGCCAACACCTGATTTCATTCTTTAATTCAGCACCCACATCTTAAAAAATAATACCTTTCACACACATTATAACAAAATTCTTGTTGATAAGTGAAATTTTAGGTAAAACCTGCATCTCTTGAAGGAATGTTGTCATGGTCGTGCAGCCTAAATGTTCTATAGTTTGAATACACACATAACTTGAAGAAACTGATATTCTATAATTTTTTGTATTATTTAATCTTAAATCCACTCTCTGTGGGACTTGACATTCCTGTTATTCATGGAAGATACAATAATAACAATATCTGTACAAATCATCAGTTGTATGGAAAAGATAAACTTTTGCACATAAATGGTGTCATCGTCGTTTGTAGTAAGTGATAAATAATTGGTTAAAAATGAAACAGATGTATTTATTAAAATAAGAGGTTCTATTTATTATGAAACATTGTATAGTTCAAACAAAGTCTGACATAATCACTAAATACTTTCAGATTAAAGGAGACTACTCACCAAAAAGCAGAAGCATTGAATTGTCGATAGGCACAAACAAAAGTCTTTTGTGTGTGCCTATCAACAACTCAACGCTTCTGCTTTTCAGTTAGTGGTCTCTTTAATCCAAAAGTATTTACTTTCTACAAGAAGTTTCCACCACACACAATCACTAAATATTATTGTGATGTTTCACTTCTTCAAATTCATACCTTCCACATAGTTTTGCACTAATAAGAAGATACTGTTTCAAACGGAGATTAGTTTTGTAAGTATTCTGAGAAATCTCCATGTCAATGAAAATCATTGTCACTTTTGAAATCCATGGAGGAAACATTAATATTCTAGTAGGTGACTGAAACGTTGCATCAAAGCAAATTATTTATATGTGGTAGCTATTGTTCTACTCACAAACAACAGACATTAACAAAGTGGGCTGTCTTGTGTACATCTATGATACATGTTACCATACTACCAATCACCATAACAGGTAGTATCTATGGGGAGACTAAACGAACATGTAGTTCCTTAAGAGGGGCAGCACCCTTTTCATTAAATGCAGGGGGAATAAATAAACTGGATGATTGCTCTGGCCATGTAACATTTGCTATACTGCCTTGCTATGTCAGTACTGCAAATATCTGAGAGTAAATGGAAATAACCCCTTTATGTTTCCTCAGGACATGCAGCATTACAGCGTGGGTCAATTATGTGGCACCCATTCAGATATCAGAATGGATATTACTCAGGAGGATGTCATCTTTAGACGAAACAGACCTGGAATTCTATGAGTCAGTGTGAACAGGTAGATCCCTTAATTAGGCAGTTAGATCCCTTAATTAGGCAGTTAGATCCCTTAATTAGGCAGTTAGATCCCTTAATTAGGCAGTTAGATCCCTTAAAATTGGAAAAAATATGGATAATTTGGAATTACACATGGTAGTTGGTGGTAGGAGAAAAGGACTTGTGATCAGGTGAGTGCGAGGCTATTAATACAAAGTCAAATAGAGACAATGCAGGAGTAGGTATAGTAATAAACCATACTGTGTGTGTTTGTGTCTGTGTTTGTGTCTGTGTCTGTGTTTGTCTACCGAACTTTGTATGCTTACCTTTTATTGTCTGGAAAGAAGTAACATGGGTGTAAGAACCACCTGTCATCCATAGGAGGGGCAAGTGGCAAAGAGGGTTCTTTCGAAGGCCTGACGTGTTGTATAGGTATTAGTGGAATGTGTTCCAGACGATATATGAGAGACAGGCATGGCTGAGTAGAGGGGGCAGAGGAGAAGACGGACAAAGAGAGGTGGAGGGGGAGGAGGAGGTGATCTAGATCTAAATCTATGTCTAACGCGTACTTCACAAGCCACCCTGTGGTATATAGTGGATAGAATTATCTACAAGGGTCACTCCAAAAGAAATGCACACTATTTTTGTAAAAATACAGTTTTCATTCTGCATGTGTGAAAGTTTTAAAGTGTGTAGATACATCCTTCCCGCTTGTTTTCAAACTTAGTTCAACCTCTTCCTGTGAGTGTCACTGTCACAGAATGTCTTCAAGATGGCTGCTACACTTGACGTTTGTCAGAAGCAACGTGCTGTCGTAGAATTCCTATGCTCTGAAAACGAGACAGCGGGAAACATCCACAAGAGGTAGAGAAAGGTGTATGGAGATGCTGCTGTCGATCACAGTACAGTTAGTCAGTGAGCAAGCAGGTTACGTGATGAAAGCAGGCACGGAAATATTGAGGATTGTCCTCGCAGCGGCAGGCCTTTTACTGCACACACTCCAGACAATGTGCAGAGAGTTAACGAATTGGTGACTGCTGACAGATGCATCACAGTGAACGAATTGTCACACTACGTTGGGATAGGGGAAGGAAGTGTTTGTAGAACACTGAAAGTTTTGGCATTAAAAATGTTTGTGCCAGGTGAGTTGCCAGGATGTTGACAGTGGCTCTCAAAAAAACTAGAAAAACGGTATCCAGCAAACTTTTGGAACAGTACGAGAATGGTGGAGGTGAATTTCTTGGAAGAATTGTGATTGGTGATGAAACAATGCAAATTCCCCCCAAAAAACAATTCAAAATCACACCTTCTGCTGGAAAAGTTATGGCTACGGTGTTTTTTTATTCCGCAGGACTCTTGCTTTTGGCCATCATAACAAGTGAGACCACCATAATTTCTGATTCATATGTGAAACTTCAAGCTTGACTGAGTCGTGTTCGACCACATCAGCAAAAGCAGGATGTTTTGCTTTTGCACGACAAAGCACAGCCACATGTCAGTCAAAAAACCATGGAAGCGATCACAAAACTTGGATGGACAACACTGAAACACCCGCCTTACAGTCCTGACCTGGCTCCATGTGACTATCATCTCTTAGGGAAACTGAAAGACTATCTTCATGGAACAAGGTTTGAAGATGATGACCCCCTTGTGCAGGCTGCCAAACAGTGGCTCAACAGGTTGGTCCAGAATTTTACTGTGCGGGTATACAGGTGCTGGTTCCAAGATGGTGTAAGGTAGTTGAGAGTAATCGAAATTATGTGGAGAAAAGGAAATATTGTTCCTAAACGATTTATCTACACACTGTAAAACTTTCAAACATGTAGAATAAGAGATGGATTTAAAAAAAATAGTGTGCATTTTTTTTTTGTAGTGAGCCTCATATCGCTGCTAGTCATTACCTTCCCTATTCGTACATTGGCAGGAGTAGAATCGTTATGCAATCGGCTTCAAATGCTGGTTCTCTAAATTTTCTCAATACCGTTTCATAAAAAGAATTTCGTCTTCCCTCCAGGGATTCCCATTTGACTTCATGAAGCATCAGTCTGATTTGCCAGTAGCAAATCTAGCAGCACACTTCTGAATTGCTTCGATGTCTTCCTTCTAATCTGAGCTAGTGCGGATCCCAATCACTCTAGCAGTACTCAAGAATGATTTGCACAAATGTTCTGTATGTAGACTCCTTTGTAGATGAGCTACACTCCTAAAACTCTCTCAATACACCAACATTGACCATTTTCACTCCCTACTAACATCTTTCCTTTCTGATATCACTTTGCAACATTATGCCTAGATATGTTATCAGCAATACTTTGCTAAGCAGCACACTATCAGTAAAGAATTTGAACCAGATAGAATTGTTTCTCCTTTCATCTGCATTAACTTACATATTTCTACATTTAGAGCAAGCTGCCATTCATCACACCAAACACAAATTCTATGTGTAGCCTTCTAAAGTCAAACAGCAACAAGACCTTCTCGTATACCACAGCTTCATAAGCAAACAGTTGCAGACTGCTGCTTACCCTGTCTGTCAGATCATTTATGTGTGTAGAAAATGAGCAGTTCTGTAACACTTCCCTGGACACTGCTAACAATACGCTTGTCTCTGATGAACAGTCCCCTTCCCTCGACTAGGTCAGGGATTAGAATAGGCCTGAGGTATTCCTGCCTCTCGTAAGAGGCAACTGAAAGGAGTCTCCTACTTTTCTGCCTTAAGTATTATGGTCTCCTATTAGGGTTTGACCTCTGCATTTTCCAAATTTTTAAGATGTGCGGGCCATCTGGGGAAGGAGACCTTAAGTGGTGCATCATATATCCATCGGTACACTTATTAATTGTGTGCTGTTTTGGCTCTGAAACTCTACCCATGATCAAGCTATTTGGATGATGAGACATTAAGGTGTGTGTAATGCACATCCCTTGTCCACTGTCATCTTCTGCACCCATGAGTCTTTTCGCACCCAATATCCAGCCCATCATGTACGGTCTTGGTTGTAGGCCCCTGACAACACAAGAATCACACTGTTGATGTCCAAGCTGCAAACTCCCCATGTATGCCAAGTAGCAGATTCCTGTCTTCTTGGTGCATCAGGCCACCTGGCAACAGCCATCGTACCAGGTGGCATTTGCTGTGGCAGGGTGGCACCCATGGGCAGAGCTCCTCGTCAGAGCAGGTGGCATCAGGGTGGATGACACACAGTAAAGCAGACCAAGTCGTGTTTTTGTGGTGGCCGAGTGGCCCCAGCAGTGTCTTCAGTACTGAGAAATACGATCCCAAATCATTCCCCTCCATAGCTATGCCATTGGAGTAGCATAGGTCTACATTCACCTCAATATTTAGTTTGCAGCAGAACCGATGGGGATGCTTTTCTGGCCACAAAGCCTCTATTTTTAATTGAAAACCTCAAGGATAAGTTTGGGGAAGTGGTGGTACCGTCCAAAATGAGAAATGGGTCAGTCCTGATTAAGGCAGCATCCTCAGTCCAATCAAAGGTGCTGTTTGCCTGTGACAAGCTGGGTGATATTCCCATTTCAATCACTCCCCACGAAAGCTAGGGGATAATTTTTCATCAAGACCTTCTATTGCAATCTGGTGATAAACTATGCACCATTTTAGAACGCCAGTGTTCACTTCGTCCGGCGCATTCATAGGGCACCAAAAGATAATAGGATTGTGACCGGTGCCTTCATCTTTACCTTTGAGGATGAGTCGTTGCCTGAAAACAAGGTGGTGATCTGTCAATGTGACATACATCCATATGTCCCTTCCCATATGTGGTGCTTTAAGTGCTGCAAATTCAGGCACATCTTCCAGGTGCATTTCCAGTGCCACATGTATAGATTGTGTATGTCCTTTGCATCTGAATACTCCTGTGCTCCTCCTCTCACCTGTATCAACTGTCGACAGTACCACTGCCCCTGCTCGCTGGACTGTGCGGTTTTTCAAAGGGAGACGAAAATTGTGGAGTATAAGCTGCCTTATCATTAGGCTAAACGGAAATATGACCGGTTGAACCGTAATTGACATCCTATGCTGCAGCTGTGATGACATAGCCCTCACTGGCGAAGATAGTCCCCTTGCGTCTGCCTCCATTAGTGAGCTGTCAGGGCCGCCCAACTGCATCGCTGCCTCCCCCCTCGGTTGTTGGGGCAGTTCTTCTTCTGTTGCCCCCAAAGCACCTACTTTGGGAGTAATGGCTCCCCAAATGCCAGGGACACTGGTCCCTTCACGCCACCTGGAGAAGCAACAGTTTCCTTAGGCCCCTATCACACAGAAGGGGTCCCTGCAGACAATATGTAAAGCTACTTTAGAGAAGTCCTCCCAGCAAGCATTATACTTGCTATATGTGAACACTTCAGGAAACATGGTTTCCAACAATGTGGAGCCCCGCCCTTCATGGCTATCAGTGGTATTATAAAAATCGTAATGACTGTAATAGTGTGTCAGGTGCACTATGCACATATGTCCTTACCTCTGTCTATAGCAAACCTGTGCTCCTTGAAACAACTGTAGAAGCTGTGGGTATCAGAGTGAGGACAATGCAGGAAATTACCATCTGCAACATGTACTTTCCTCCAGATGGTGAAGTACTACAAAATGTATTGACTGCCCTAATCTCTCGACTTCCCCCAACTTTGCTACTTGTGAGTGATTTCGGAACTCATAACCCATTGTGGGCGCAACCAAGATCACTAGCCGTCGTAAAGATGTCAAGAATCTACTAACCCAATTCGACCTTTGCCTCCTAAATAAAGATACCCCCACTCATTTCAGTGTGGCACATGGCACATGCTTGGCCATTGATCTCTCCGCTATTGATCTGGCCTTCTGCCATCTATGCACTGGAGAGTTCTCGATGACTTGTGTGGTAGTGACCATTTTCCTCTCTTCCTTCCTCCACTGGCGTCTCTCACATGGACATGTGCCCAGTTGGGCCCTTACTAAGGCTAACTGGGATACTTTCATACTTGCTACCACCATTGGATCTCTATCGCACGGCAAAATCGATGTGGTGATCCAGAATGTTACTACAATCATCGTTGCTGCAGCTGAATCAGGAATCCCTTTTTCCTCGGGTATCCCTGGCAATGGTGGTCACCGGAAATTGTTGCGGCCATTAGAGAATGTAGGTGGGCACTACATCATAAGCTGCATTGATGAATGGAGCACCTCATTGCCTTCCAACAGCTCCATGATCAGGTCTGTCAACTAATCAGTTGAAATCAACGTGAGTGTCGGGAATGGCACATCTCCACCATTGGAACACAAACGTCTAGTTCCCAAGTTTGGACTAAGGTCAAGCACCTTTATGGATATCGGACCCCCAGAAGGTATACCTGGAATTTCCACGAATATTCCAACTCAGATGCAATTGCATAGCATGTTGCTGAGCACTATGCTCGAACCTCTGCATCTGAGAATTACCACCCTGGCTTTTGTACAGTAAAACAGCAGGTAAAACATGGCATCTTGAGCCGTACAGTGCTCAGTTGAGTGAGTGGGAATTTCTCAGTACCCTTCCACGTTGTCTCGACACAACCCCTGGGTCTGACCGCACCCATCCCCAAATGATTAAACATCCGTAATCGAGTTACCAGCACCACATCCTTACTGGAGCGATGGCAAATTCTTGTCATAATGGCGAGAAAGAATCATCATTGCAGTGCTAAAACGTGGTAAGACCGCGCTAGATATGGATAGCTGTCATTCTATTAGCCTCACCAACACCATGTGCAAGTTGCTCAAATTTGTGGTGAGCCAGAAGTTGTGTCGGCTTTTTGAGTCTCGGAGAGCGTTCCATCTCAGTGCAGTTTTCGCCAGGTCACTCCAGCACTGACAGGTTAGTATGCCTTGAGTCTGCCATCGAAACTGCCTTATTCTGCCATCATCGCCTTATTGCCATATTTTGTGACCTGAAGAAAGTCTATGATACCACTTGGTGACACCACATCATCGCTCTGGGCCTCCTGATTTTCATACAGATTTTTTCCTCTCACCACACCTTCAGAGTTCTTGTCGGTACTTCACACAGATCGCACTGTATCCACGCAGTGAAGTCCCACATGGCTCTATACTGAACATCTCTCTCCTTTTAGTGACCATTAATGGTCTTGCAGCACCTGTGGGGGGTCTTCAGTAACACTCTTCTTATATGCTGGCGACTTTTGTGTTATGTTTCGCTCATCTACTATTAGTATGGCTGAACTTTGACTCCAGGGAGCCATACAAAAGATGTAATCGTGGTCCCTCACCCACAGCTTTCAGTCTTCAGCCACCAATAATTGGCGTCAAGCACTTCTGTCACTGTTGTACAATTCACCCACAACTTTATCTTGATAACCATCTCCTTAATGTAGTGGACTGTTATAGCTTTTTAGGACTGGTTTTCGACATCCACATGGCTTCGCCAGCTTAAGCAAAAGTGCTGGCAGCATCTTAACATTCTTCGTTACCTCTGTGACTGGGACGCAAATCACTGTACATTTTGTTGCAGCAATACAAAGACCTTGTATAGTCCCATCTTGACTATGGGAGCCTGGCTTATGCTTCAGCATTCTGGATGCTGTACCCTATTCACCACTGCAGAGTTCAACTTGCGGCAGGAGCTTTCCAAATGAGCACTGTGAACAGCTTACTCGTAGAAGCTGACATTCCTCCATTGCAGTGCGGTGACACTAACTGCTTGCCAATTATACTGCACACATTCATAGTTCACCTAAACATACAAATCGCCATCTCCTTTTTCCTAATACAGCAATTCATCCACATAACACCTGCCCAGACAATTGCAGTCCATGTCCAGTTCCTTCTCACTGAACTCAAGACTTTCTCTCTACCACCTCTCTTTCAGGTCCACTAACATACACCTCCATTGTGCATAAATCAACCACAGCTTCATCTGGACCTATCAAAAATCCCAAAAGACTCAGTTCATGACGTGGTCCTCAACCACCGATTCCTCTCTGTTCTTGATGCGTCCCAGGATTCAGACTAGTTACATGGATAGTTCAATCATTGATGGTCATGCCGGGTTTGCTTGTACTCATGCAGGACATACTGACTTGCACTCCTTGTCAGATGAATGCAGTGTTTCCACTGCATAGCTGGTAGCCATCTCCGGCGCCCTCGATTGTATCTGTTCCTGTGCTGGGAAGTCCTTCCTCATTTGTAGAGACTCGTTGAGCACCATATAAGCTATCAATCAGTGCCATCCTCACCCTTTTCTAATGGCCATCCTAGAGTCCATTTACATCCTCAAACAAAGTTGACGGTCAGTGGTATTCGTATGGACACCAGGACACATGAGAATTTTGGTAAATGAACTTTCAGACAGGCTATGCAAAGACGTTACTTGTAAACCAAGTCCGGAGATCGGCATACCGGGTCTTGATCTTCAATTGGTATTACACTGCCAGGTTTTGGTCCCTGGAATACAGAATGGTGCTGCCTGACTTTGCCAAATAAGTTACATATGATAAAAGAGATGATTAATGTGTGGAGGTCCTCCATCGAGCCTCTCGCAAGAACTCCATCTTGGCCTTACTTACCTGAGTCATGGTCACCTCCTACAGTGTGAAGACCCTCCTTAGTGCTGCTGTGGTTCATGTTTGACAGTGGTCCACGTCATGTTGGATTGACCAAATTTAGCCACCCTGAAGTGGACATTTAATCTCTCTGAAAGCACTCTCTTCGATTTTAGGTGATAATGCCTCGACAGCTAACAGTTTTAAGTATTATCAATGAAAAGGATTTTTATCATTCTGTTTGAAGATGGCCATTTTACCTTCTTTCAGGCGCTTACTCTACTGTTGTTTCAACTCTTCCTAATTCCGTTTGGGGTCTGCAGTTCGTGGTGAAGTGGCTAGTGTTGTTGCCTCTGGAGGACGGAGTCCAAGGTTTGATTCCCAGCCAAGTTGGGGATTTTCTCTGACCAGGGACTCGGTGATTGTGTTGTCCTCATCATTTCATCATCATTCATAAAAGTGGCTATATTGGACTGTGTAAGTTCCAATCTTTACATACTGCAGCCATCTGACAAGGAGTGCAAATCAGTATGTCCAGCATGAGCACAGGCAAAACCAGCATGGCCATCAGTGATTGAGCCATCTGTGTAACTATTGTGAACCCTGGGATGCCTCAAGAACAGATACAAATAGGTGGTGGAGGATCACAACATGAACTGAGTCTTTTGGGATTTGTGATAGGTCCAGATGAAGCTATGGTTGATTTATATACAATGGAGGTGTATGTGAGTAGACCTGAGAGAGAGATGCTCGAGAGGAAGATTTGAGTTCAGAGAGAAGTTACCACACATGAACTGCAATTGTAATCCCTGAACTGGGCAGGTGTTATGTGAATGAATTGCTGCATTAGGGAAAAGGAGATGCTGATTTGGACGTTCAGGTGAGCTGTGAATGTGTGCAGCATAATTGGCAAGCAGTTGGTGTCACCTGAACTGCAATGGAGGAATGCCAGCTTCTACGAGTAGGCTGTGCACAGGGCTCATTTGAAAAATTCCTGCCTCAAGTTGAACTCTGCAGTGGTGAATAGGGTACAGCATCCAGAATGCTGAAGCATAAGCCAGGCTCCCATAGTCAAGACTGGACTATACAAGGCCTTTGTACCGCTGAAGAAGAATGTTAAGATGCTGCCAGCACTTTTGCTTAAGCTGACGAAGATGGGGAATCCAAGTTATGTGGATGTCGAAAACCAGTCCTAAAAAGCGATAACAGTCCACTACATTAAGGAGATGGTCATCAAGATAAAGTTTTGGGTGTGGGTGAATCGTACAACAGCTACAGAAGTGCATGACATCAAGTATTGGTGGCTGGAAACTGAAAGCTGTAGGTGAGGGTCCATGATTGCATCTTTCGTATGGTTCCCTGGAGTCAAAGTTCAGCCACACTAATAGTAGATGAGCAAAACGAAACACAAAAGTCGGCAGCATACAAGAAGGGTGATACTGAAGACCCTCACAGCTGCTGCAAGACCATTACTGGCCACTAAAAGGAGAGAGACGCTCGGTACAGAGCCCATTGCGTGGTTACAGTGGGAACTGTGTGGAGTTCAGACTCAAACTCTGAAGGTGTGGCATGAGAAAAAAATGTGTATAAAAATCGGGAGGCCTGGAGCGAGGATGTGGTGTCACCAAGTGGTATCATAGAATTTCCTCAGGTCAAAAAAGGATGGAAATATGATGTAAACGGAAGAAAAAGGCCGTTTGGATGGCAGACTCCGGGCGTACCAAATTGTTAGTGGTGGAGTGATCTTGGCGAAAAGTGCACTTAGGTGCAGCCAGAAAGCCCTCTGAGACTGAAAAAGCCGACACAACTGCTGGCTCACCACAAATTTGACCAACTTGCACAGAATGTTGGTGAGGCTAATAGAACGATAGCTATCCATATCTAACTGGGTCTTACCAGATTTTAGCACTGGAATGGTGATACTTTCTCGCCATCATTACACGAATTTGCCATCGCTCCACTAATGATGTGGTGCTGGTAATTCGATTATGGATGTTTAATCATTTGGGGATGGGTATGGTAAAAGATAAGTACTTTTGTGCCACCTGCTTTTTTAGTGTACAAAAGCCAGGGTGGTAATTCTCAGATGCAGAGGTTCGAGCATAGTGCTCAGGAAAGTGCTCTGCAATTGCGTCTGAGTTGGCATACAGAGCTCCATTTGTGGAAAACCGAGATATCCCTTCTGAGGTCCGATATCCATAAAGGTGCTTGATCTTAGTCCAAACTTGGAAAGGAGAGGTTTGTGTTCCAATGGTGGAGATGTGCCATTGCCGACATTCATGCTGATGTCATCCAATTAGTTGACAGACCTGGGCACAGAGCTGTTTGAAGGCAATGAGGTGCTCCATTAATCAATGCAGCTTATGATGTAGTGCCCATCTACATTCTCTAATGGCCGCAACAATTTCCAATGAGCACCATTGCCAGGGATGCCTGAGGAGAAAGGGACTCCTGATTCAGCTGCAGCAACAATGATTGTAGTAACAGTCTGGACCATCACATCGATTTTGCAGCGAGATAGAGATCCAATGGTGGTAGTAAGTATGAAATCATCCCAGTCAGCCTTACTAAGAGCCCAACTGGTCCTGCATGGATGTGAGAGACGCCAATGGAGGAAGGAAGAGCGGAAAATGGTCACTACCACACAAGTCGTCGAAACCTCTCCAGTAGCGTACATGGCAGAAGGCCATATCAATGGCTAAGCATGTGCCGTGTGGCACACTGAAATGAGTGGGGGTATCTTTATTTAGGAGGCAAAGGTCGAATTTGGTTAGTAGATTCTTGACATCTTTACGACGGCTAGTGATCTTGGTGTTGCCCACAGCCGGGTTATGGGTGCTGAAATCACTCAAAAGTAGCAAAGTTGGGAGGAGTCAAGAAATTAGTGCACTCAATAGATTCTGTGGTACTTCACCACCTGGAGGAAGATACGTGTCACAGATGATAATTTCCTGCATTGTCCTCACCCTGACGGCCACAGCTTCTACAGTTGTTTCAAGGAGCACAGGTTTGGTATATGCAGAGGTAAGGACATATGTAAATAGTGCATCTGACATTCTGTTGCCGGCCGCGGTGGTCTCCTGGTTCTAGGCGAGCAGTCCAGAACCGTGAGACTGCTACGGTCGCAGGTTCGAATCCTGCCTCGGGCATGGATGTGTGTGATGTCCTTAGGTTAGTTAGGTTTAAGTAGTTCTAAGTTCTAGGGGACTAATGACCACAGTAGTTGAGTCCCATAGTGCTCAGAGCCATTTGAACCATTTTGACATTCTGTTACAGTCATTACGATTTTTATAATACCACTGATAGCCATGAAGGGTGGGGATCCACATTGCTGGAAACCAAGTTTCCAAATGTGCAACGGAAAAAGCAGATATAATGCTTGTTGTGAGGACTTCTCTAAAGTAGCTTCAGATACAGAAGAAGAGCGTGAAGCCCTTTGACAAGCAGCTTGTGGCTCCTTCAGTCCCTGGCTGGTATGCACTTTGGCACCGGGGGACTAGTTAAGTATCACATTTATGTTGCAGTCCAAAAGTATTGACACAATCAGTCAACGTTATACTGGATAAGAAGCGAATTATTGCAGTCAGTTTCGATGTGGATGGTTGGTAAATATTTTACCCTTCTCTATATTAATTGAAGCAAATAGAGGTGTATTATTGTTAATATTTTTGAACTATAAATTGCCAATTAAAGCAATGTAAAGCCAGTATGAAAGCTGCTAACTTTTTATATTAGTGATTAAATTCTGTTAATATTTCTAACATTTACATAGTTTAAATGAAGCATTACATTTTCAGTGTAATAAAAATAATTCCTGCACATCTTGAGGTGTAAGGAAAATAATAGTACTAAAATAAACAAAAAAATTAAAAGTTAAAAATAAATCTTAAAATTTGTGTATATCAGCCTTGAATATAAACAAATAAATAAAAAATTAATCTATATTAACCCTGATCACCTGATGATAGACATCAACAATTAATCAAAAGATTTTGTGAATAATAACCAACTATAAAGGTAAATATGTAGCAAATTTAGTTGAAAGAGAAGGTATAAATCACATAGAACTAGCGAATTTACCAAATAATTAAAGAAAACATGTTATCAGAAAACTCAAACTTAGAAACTATAAAACCTAAATAATAACTATAAATGACAACAGTAATAGTTAAAAATTTCAAAGAGTAAGGTAAATCATTTATAATAGGAATAGGAAAAATAAATAAGGGGTAAGAGACTGAAACTAGCAGTAGCATACAAAATTTTGGGTTTGAAGATCATTTACCAAAAAACAGAATACTTGTCTAATGATTTAAATGAGCTAAATATACATTGAACAAAAGAAAATCAAAAAGATAAACACTTTGTTATCTGGGATCCATTTTAGAAGTCGAGGGAAAATCAGAGTCAGGAATCAATAAAAGTATTAGTAGCGGAGGGAATGTCTTTGGGAATGCTTAACTGAGTCTTTTGGAGGAGGAATTTAATGAGCAGAACTAGAAAATTAATATACGAGTCTATATTCAATAGTGTGGTTCTGTATGGTACGGAGTCCTGGACAGTTAACCTGGAGCAAATCAAAAGAACAAGCTCTAAGGTTTGGACTCCCGCAGAAAATCGGCAAGACTCTCCAGGAAAGAGAAGATCAGGAACACCAAAATAATAGGGAGAATGGAAATAATAGAAAGAATATGTGACATAATGGATAGGAAGAAATTACAATTGTATGGGCATGTTCAATGAATGGAGGAAGCCAGAATACCAAAATTGATACTGGAGTGGGAACAGAAGAAGAACAACTATGACAACCTGGCTCCAAAATGTACAGCACACAATGAGGAGAATGGGCACAGAAGAAGAGCACACAATATCGAAACACCTGGAGGAATAAGTTTAAGGTTTATTCGTTGTATATTAATTACCGAGTAAATTATCATGTTGGAGAAATCCTCTGTAATGAGGAAAAGCTCAAAATAAAACACTGCCACCAAAAATGGTAACAAACAATAAATAATCTATAGCAAAGGAGATATAATAACCCTTACATGAAAGAAAACCTTGAATAAAACTTGTCACCAGACATTGTGAAATAAAATAAAAGAAAAAAGCTGTTAAACCCGTAGAAAAATCTGAAAAAACTTACACTTAATTCCTCTTGAATAAAAAATTCCATGAACTAAACCCTTTGAATCAAATCCAGCTAAAAAGGCATATCACACAAATACAAACTTGAAATAATAGAAAAAACAGAAGTTAAAGGTACAAAATTTACAATAGAACCTGTCAAACAAATATCCAGAGAATCTTAAAAAAAATGAATTATTGAACCTGCACATATAAATAATAATGCCTTAAATAAAGGGTGAGCCTACAAATGTAAAAAAAAAGACTTTTGAATAACCTATCGTCAAAATTCTTATCATCAAACCAAGCTGTCTTAAAAATTGAAAGAGAAATAACTTTTTTTCAAATCAAACTCAAAATTACCCCAAACAAGGCATACAAATAGTTATACAACCAATTAATAGTAAGTTATAATTATCCAACATTGGATAACAGTGATTTAATAAATGAACAACTGCAGTAACAAGAACAGATGAAGGAACAAAAGCTGAAACAGGAGTAGGGACAGCCATAGTTAGAGAAAACCAAAAGAGAAATGAATATGATCGCTCTTAGTCACAGCCACTAAAAACTGAATATAGTATTAAGTGTTATTTCAAATAAAATCATAATATTCATTCATATAATATTAAGAGAATAAAAATCAAAAAAGGAACATCACCAATCAGATTAGATAAACCAGTCAATATACCTGCTCTATAAGACTTCACATTTTGATAATAAATAACCAAATAATAAAAAACTAAGCCCAATTCATCTCAATGTAATAAAATTCTAATCAAAGTTTAAGCAATAATTAAATATCCTATTGTAAGAATAAATATTAAAACAATAATAACAAAATGATTAATATTATTTTCGCCAGACATATAATCTTCTCCCTAATAAATTACCAAAGAAGATATAAAAACAAAAGATATTCATCTGAAATTAAAGTTGTAACAACCATAGAACCATTTAAATTAAAAAGTTCCCAAAACTGTGCAATAAACTTTCAAATAATAAATACCCAAAATAAAAATTATTTTAGAAAAAATGAACAAAAAAGATGATCAAATAGAAAACCAATATACAGTCTAAGATGAAAACCTTCATATCATTGATTCCACAAAACAGTATTTTAAATTAAAGTACTTAATCAAATAAAAGCAAAGAAATAGTCGCCATTTAAACAAAGCATATTAAAAAATAATCAATGTAAAAGTAAAAGATGATATTCCTGTAGATAACAATGAGATGAAGTATAAACACCAGAATAATAATTAAAGTGCTGGAAATAAGAATATATATATATATATCTGTGTGTGTGTGTGTGTGTGTGTGTGTGTGTGTGTGTGAACAGCTTGTGATGTCCGGAATTAAAAAAAAAAGGGGTGATAGAGATTTTTTGTTTTTGTTTTGTTGAAAGGAAAGAAAGAAAAAAGGGTGAATAAAGGTGAAGGGAAGTGGTTCTATTTTTATTGGAATGAACTTATTGATGGACATCACAAAAATTTATTTTACCTATATTTTTTTTTTACTCATCGAAGAAGACAACACAACACATATAAAAGAAATTATCACACTAATATTATTCACAGAATGATCGTTTCACAAGACACTTTCTAGCTCGACTGACTCTTAAGACTGAACAAGACTCGACTGACCCTACTCTCTCTCTGGACCACAGCCTCTTCACGTCCCTCTGGACCAGAGATTTCAACTCCGATTATTTAATTAATCGTACAGCCGCTGGGCGCGCTCTTGGCGCGTCATTTAAATGGGGTTAAACGCACACCGCGAGAGGCGTGGGCTAGCGGTGTCTTACAGGTATCGCCACACGGCCCCCTCTACTGGTGCGTAAGTTTTTCAAACTTCGCGGCAGTACCAGATTTGAGTTGACGAACAAGGTTGTGCAGTGTTTGCACCAGCATTATACAACATTTTCAAACATATGACAAGTACATACATATATAAAGAATTATAGCCTAAAGTACAAAGTTTAAGTAAATATACATAAATTGTTGCACATTACAAAATAGCCACTTTGAAATTGATCAATGGATGATTCATTTTTTTTAGAGAGATGCCTGCATCGTTGGCAGTCCTGTTATTAAAACAATAGCTGCTACCCTGTATTCAACAGTTCTTATTGTGTCGACCAGTGAGCACTATGCTTTGCCTCAGTTCAGTGTGGTGCGTCGTGCGAAGCACAGTAAAAGTCACAGCACCACAACTTTGTTTACTTTACAGTTTGCACATCAGGACAATAGGTAATGAATCTGCTTACGACAAAAGAACACAAAAAGTCATACAATTTGGTTTTAAGTTGTCGATGACAACAAAGTTCATGTCAGTATTGTTGGTGTTTAATAGTGGCTGTGCGTGCACGAGTGCAGTAATTTTGATAAAGTGGTCCATCCACCACGCACCGCGGCACTGTGTACAGCCTCGCGCTCGGGTCCGCTGTTGAGGTATAATAGGCGGTGACACGTCTGGCGGCGCCACCCCTTACGACGGACGCGACAGTACTGGTAGCCGCATCCGAAGACCGTACAACGCAGACTTCCAAGCACTTTCCAAGGTAGGGATCACTGTGATACGCATCATTGCACTTTATCGTAGAATTTGAGATTAAACTTATCACTTTGTACGGAAAACACTTTTCTATCATATTTTTACTCTTGAGTGGTTGATTTCTCTTTATCAACACTATTTGATTTTTTTTTTTTTTTTACACTGTTCAGAAGGGAGGTTCGACGTCCTGTTCCTTCTGAGAACACATTTTCACAGACACTTCACTTTTGAGCAAAATTACACTTTGCATCTTTTCTCCTTTTATATTAGGTGCACATAGTAAGACTGTTTTGTGTGTAGCCTTCACAAGAGGACATTTAAGTTTTGAATAGGCAAGTTCAAAATTACATAGAAAAAATGGACATGTACATATACATAAAATGATTACCTACTATAGACATGAAATTCAATATACATAATACAAATGAACTTCTTCGTAGCTAAGTTGCTACATAGCCATTGAAATACTTTGCTAGTCGTGACGTGTGAAACTCTCCCAAAATTGATATTTATATTGAGAATACTAGTTGTTTACATCTTCAAAAACTTACAATTAGACATGTTTTGCTAGTCGTGTCCTGTGAAACTTTACAAAATTCAGATTTATATTGAGATTGCTAGTTGTTTACATTTACAAAATTTTACAATTAGACATGACATGACATATTTATGTACACGAAATTCAGGTTGTGCCATCTATTTCTTGCTGTGCATGTGCACTAACGGAGTACTATCTCCTTCTTTACAGAATATTGAAATCTATGGCATCTGCCATCAAGAATTCTGCAAAACTCGACGAGAGACCCTAAGTGCTGCAAATTATGAATGGACAAAATATACAAAAGAATAGTGCAAAAACCTCACTACCCCACTATCCATCGTCCAGCAGTGGGCAAGGAGGTGGGAGTAGGATCAAGATAGAAGGATTGGGTTATATTCATATTTACAAAATCTTCATCAATACAGTAGTGTTTTCACACATGTGTGCGACGAATAGTGTATCTGTTTGCGTAACGTATGCATCATAAACTTTGCCATTGCGCAAGTGTCACTGACTTTAAGCCAATTCATGTTGTATTCAGTTTCATCCTTTAAAGTTGATCCGAATTGCTGTTTAAGCAAAAAGAAATTCAATGATCATTGTCAATCACTTCCTGTAAATCAGTCAAAGATTTTTGCAAGAATCAATGTGAGTACCGTATATGGTTTAATTCACTCGTTGAATCAGTCATGTTTAGGTAAATACGCGCTTAATGACACGGTAGTTTATATTCCTGAAAAAAATTCGGTCAGTAAACGTACTAATAAATGACTATAGGATCCTTCAATAAGAGGTGTACTTTAGTGAGTATCACGTAGTAAAATAAATATATGAATTTCCTGTAGGTAAAGGAAAATGAATGCGCTTTAGTTTCCATAAAGACAAGAAAATCGCTGCGTCCACGAAGACAGCTGCGTCGTACTGCTTCACACACAAATCTTCAAAAACTTATCCACTTTGCTGAAAGAGAAAGAAAAATCTCATACACTAAAGTATGTTTTCTTGTAATCGTGAATTGTACGTCGTACCGGTAGTCGTGTAGTTTTTGTTTCCTGGTCGAGAACATGAGCAGAGAGCGGGAGACTTCGTATCCTAGCAACTGTTTTATGAGAGTCGCATTTTCTTAACTCTGGTCCAGACAGAACGACATAAAATTGCATAACTTATATACTATCCCACTTACACAAATACATATGTCCATGTCCTCACAGTATCAAGTAATGAGTGCTAGATTTCACCTAAATTACTTCACAGGATAAAAACATTTTTTTAGTGTTAATGTTAGTGAGTTCATAAGTTCGTAACCATTAAACACGACCTTCGTAAATGTAGAATACGAATCGTACGAAGGCAGCCTGCATGCATGGTACTACACAATTAGCCTGTGTAAAGAATGAGATTCTATAACGACAGCAATTTTTATTCGCTACGTAAGCAGATTATTTATTTCGCTGTGGCTGATAAACATTTTTCCTCCACAATGACCTATGTACAAAATTTACGTTTGTTACGATGGAGAGCACACAAACTCTTTATGCCAAGCGTGAGATAATGGTTTTTTAAATAGGGCACATACCAAATAAGTTTTTCTTTCTCCTTTTTTATTGCCTACACGGCGAATCATTTCTCATTAACATCTATCAGTATTCATACACACGTATCGTTTTCATTCATACAGCTTCATATAATTAATATTCACCTTTCTTCTCATAGAACAGCTTCAATATAAATCGCAAATCATCTAATAATACTACGTGGTGGCATCATTGGCTCACACACAACGAAATCCTCATCATCATCATAAAAACTACCTTATAAACTAAAATTCACATTCATTCTTTCACACTCATTTCAGCACAATCATTCACTCATGCTGGCGTATAGTATAGCATTCTGGTGGCTCTCAAATTCATCACAGTTATTAACATAATAAAATCTTTTTTCTTGTACATAGTTTCTTGTTCTAGAAAATGCCCGTTTAAGGAGTAAGTTTGGTCGCTAACTTCGTTGTCCTTGGCTAGTAGTCAAATTATTCGTAGCATAGTAAATATAACGTAGATTAAATAGTTCTTGGATTGCATGTAATGTTTAACGTAGATTTGCTATAGTTTAATGCGTTATGATTCTTTGCATTGGCTAACAATTAACACTAACATTTTAGCTGTAACTAGCACATCCTTTCTCTTACTTAACACTTCTTCAATGGATTTCTCTAACGATAAAACAGCAGTTGCCTGAACCATTACCTTTACTTTGTCGTTATTACTAGACTTATTATTCTCGGCAAGAAGGTCATGTTCCATAGTGTGTCCGTCTTGGAATCTCAAAAAAACAATTTGCAAGATTATTTGCGCCCGTGCTCACGTTCTCGACCGGGGGTTGGGCGCTTACGCCGGTCTGCTCATGTTTTCCGCCGCGTTATTAGGCGACGCATTTTGGTCATCACTTACCTCAATAATATTTATCCTTTGTTCATGGACATGTTTGGTATTCGGTGGAGTTCGATTACCGCAGTCCTGATTATTAGCATTGTTTGTTGGTACAAAGTGTCGTGCATTCGGAAACATATAATTGTAGTTGTGTGGTGTATAGTTCGGGTTTCCCCACTGTGGGGGTGGATAACTGACTCTAGAATTTTGACAATTTGAATTATTCTGCTGATATGGCGAATTTCTCTCAAAATAACCAGGGTTGTATCTTCCATCCTGACGTCTGTTTTGATTGTTGTTGTTTCGGTTACGGTTTTTGTTGCCTCTGGAGTACTGATTGTTGTTGAAACTACCATTGCGTCTGTTGCCATTACTATTACTTTTTCGGTAAAATTGACCATTACCAAAACTGTTGTAATTGTTGGAATTTTGGAATCGGGGATCGCAAGATTGCTGCGAATATTGTGTGAAGTTGGGCTGTTGTGATTTTTGCCCCTGATTTTGAGGAAGCGGGTTTGCATTCCACATGTTACCGCTGTTGTTATTTTGATTGAAATTATGGCAATTGTTTTGGCGAGAGTTGGAATTAGCATTATAAATATGTGGAGTGTTCCCTGAATCTCCTCTAAACACAAGGTCTACTTCATTCAAATAATCTAGAAATTTCTTGATGTTAGTTTCCGGAACACCAATTAATTGTGTCCGGTAATGCAGGGGTAAATGACTTTTTAAGGTGTTAATCACATCGGCAAGATCAGCCGGTTTTGACCAATAAAGTGTTTTGTCCAGGTATCTTTCAAAATATTGACGCAAAGTTTCTTTACGAGGGTTGTATGGTTCGGGATTGTGAACTTCACGTCGAAGTTGTTTTTGCTCATGTTCTGACCAGAATTCCTGCAGAAAAGCCTCTTCAAATTGCTTGAAAGTTAAATTTTGCCTTTTTATTTCAGCTCCCCATCTGGATGCTCGCCCCCTCAACAGATTACTTACAAAAAAAATCTTTTCCGCATCTGACCAGTTGTGCGGAAACATTCCGTCAAAAGACCTAATAAAAACAATCGGGTGCACCGCTTGGGTATCATCGGAACTGAACGTTGGAAAATAGGCATGTTTAATCATGTTACCGTCAACAATACCGGCAGGCACTATAGGGCCTGAACTATTGTTCCCTGGTGAAACTTCATGGCACAAGGGTGGTTGAGAATTACTGTTTTGTGCGATCACTGAGAGCGGCTCTGTTTGATGTTTTTCGCTCGCAAGTGATTCGCTGTTAGACTGTGGAACAAACTGCACAGTGAAATTAGGCGGTGAACTCGTTGTGAGTGGGGTTGTAGGCGGAACAGTAACTACGTTAGAATCGGGAGTTAATAACTGAGAAATTTGGTTTTTTAAAGTGTTGGTCTCGCTTTGCACCTGCGACATGGCCTGGTGTAAAATCTCTTTTGTAGCGGTTTCTACCCTTTGCTCAATGAGCTTGTTGCAAATACCACATTCGTGCACTAATTTTTCTGCAATGTTTGCGTTACACTCTAAAGAAAGCGATTCTGTTTTTTCCTCCAAATGGGAAGTTTTTTCTTTCATTTCTAATTGTTGTAAGCATACTACGCTAACTTGTTGAGTAATACCTTCGATATCCATCGAAATTTTATTTTGTGAGGTGGTTTGATTTTGCACGAAATTCTGAACTAGATCATTGACCTGAGCCTGAGCGTTCGTGACCTGATCCAACTTGGTTTTACATGACTGCATTTCGGAATTTGTCACTGTTTGATATTTAACAAAGGAATTTTCGTGAGTGTTTACACGACATGACAATTCGTTGAAACTTTCGGTCAATTGTGTCGTTTTTGAATTAAGTTCTGAGATTTGGTTAGCCTGTTTTTCCAGAGTAGATGTTACCTCAGAACACAATTGATCGATTTTGCTGTTTAATTTTTTGTACTCTGCTCCTGTTTATCAAATCTAGTGTCTCGTTTATCAAACCTTTCATTAAGGATGCTATCCATACTTCGCGTAAGAAGTTGTATTAAAATTCCGTACTGATTCGGATCAATGTTTGGATCATTGTTCCTTTCACTAGAGTTGTGCAAATTAGGATCGGAGTGGGAAATCCCTAGTTGGACACGTCTACTATCGTTTTCCATAGGGTCAGGATTATTGGGTGTGTCACCTGATGAATTACTTTCGTTACTTAGTATTATTTGATGTGATACACCTGCAGTAAATTCCATAGATTCTGGGCTGGAAAAGCCTAGGAAAGGGAATGCTGATGATACAGTAGCATCACCGTTATCAGTTTGCTGTTGCTGTTGTTCCATTTTTGCCAATAATTAACAAACGTGAAATATACAAATAGTACACCCAGAATGGCGATGGCTTGCAAAGTACAAAAGATAAATATAATTTAAATAGTTAGACGGTAATAACTATTACTTGATAGAATTTCCAAAAATGTCTGAATTATTATTGTGGTTGTAACCGTATTCGCGTAGCTAATCTGAAAGTGGTGACATGACGTAACAAACAGGATTGACTCATAACAATGACTTCTGCATATCTTACTGTTGAATTTCAATGTTACAATAATAGAAATTCCATTGACAAAGGGTATGATTCTTGTTTAGGGAAAGGAAGGGAAATGGGAATAAAAGTTAGCATAGGCGGCAGGCGCACGCTGGACAATGGCATAGCAGAACAAATGCCTTTGCACTACTCACCGCGCTGCGTTGAAGCTTGCAGAAATCTTGTTAATCTTGAAACAACGTTAGCTCTCGTTTTCATATTGGGCATGAAAGAGAAAATTACAGTTTTTTAGCCAATGTACAAGACAATAAATATTACTACACGTATGATTTTACTTTAATTTGCCCTTGTTAAGTTCATTCCAGTAAAATCCGAAGATTGGCGTCCTGTAAACGGTCGCCAGTGTGATGTCCGGAATTTAAAAAAAAAAGGAGGATTGTAATTTTTTTGTTTTTTTTGTTTTGTTTTAAGGAAAGAAAGAAAAAAGGGTGAATAAAGGTGAAGGGAAGTGGTTCTATTTTTACTGGAATGAACTTATTGATGGACATCACAAAAATTTATTTTACCTATATTTTTTTTTTACTCATCGAAGAAGACAACACAACACATATAAAAGAAATTATCACACTAATATTATTCACAGAATGATCGTTTCACAAGACACTTTCTAGCTCGACTGACTCTTAAGACTGAACAAGACTCGACTGACCCTACTCTCTCTCTGGACCACAGCCTCTTCACATCCCTCTGGACCAGAGATTTCAACTCCGATTATTTAATTAATCGTACAGCCGCTGGGCGCGCTCTTGGCGCATCATTTAAATGGGGTTAAACGCACACCGCGAGAGGCGTGGGCTAGCGGTGTCTTACAGGTATCGCCACAAGCTCTAAAAATTTGAAAAAATTAACGCCAAAAATCAAAAACGTCAAGTCATAATTGTATTTCATATTCTTAGTTCACCCAATTGATCTGGAGATAAGGAAGCAGCCATCTTTGAAGCTCTCAAATGAAATCATCATGAGGCAGTTGTAGGTATCACATTAAGTATATCCTTGTTAATAAATAATCTTCATCTACCTAAACATCCATAAATAATAGTAGATAAACAAAATAAACCACAAGAACATAAACCATGACCAACCATTAAAGAAAGTGCACTTATACAAACCCACCAATTCATAAATCATTAAGTCACCAATAGCCATTCTCATATGAGCAACAGAACAGTAAGCAATTAAAGACTTTAAATCAACGTGACCAAAACAAATAAATCTAATAATAACAGCACCAGACAGACCTAATATAGAAAAAAAATTAACCTTTAAACCCACATAAGAAATAACCTTTGTCACATAAAAAATACCAATAACAGCATAACTATAACAAAACACCAGCAAGAATCATTCTACATGAGCCTCTACATGAGTCTTAGAAAGTTAAAGGTGAACCAAAAATATTGGTATCTTAACTAAAAAATCCAATATGATAAAAACATAAAAGATAAGGACCAAAATCAAACAACAAAAGAAAATTGAGAGTATTAGAAAAGTAACAAAATAAAAAAAAAATTACTCTTATGTAGGCCAAACAGGGCGAGCTATTTCGATAAGATTCAGAGATCACTTACTCGTCCAAAAAGGCCAATGTTCAAAATTCAACTTTTGCTCACCATTTGTTAAACACAGTACGTAATCCTAAACATGTAAAAGACGTCCAGGTCTTTTACTCAGAGGGAAAAAGGCTATGGGCTTCACATCTTAGAAGAGCTAGAGATTTTTAAACACCTATCTCTGAAGGATTGTCTCATTCTTAACAAACAGTTGCAATTACGCTACAAAAAGTCGCTTCATGGTATAGAGCCGCTACTTAACAATGGTCTGAATGGTGGTACTCTCTTCAACGTAGACTCTTAAATATCGTTTACCTTTCGTTATTTGAACTGTAAATTAATAACTGTAAATTAAGACCGATGCAGGTGTTGTAACTTGTGAACTGGTTCCTGTTGTTGCCTGTAATTTGAAATTGTCTATGCAGTGCCTCATTTGCTCATGTCTGTAATTTGACCACTTCTTTTTAGTTCATGTGAATCTCTTTCCATGTCCAACTCATGGCTGCCTTGGCCTGTTAGCCATCTAGTGTGATGGTAGCAGCAGTTTGATGCAGTTCTTGGCACTAAGCGACCTCACAACTGCCTTTGTATTTTGATGGAACATTTTATTCCAATTGACAAACGTGTTACATTTTTACAGTTTAATATTTATTCTTATGACAATTTCTATTTGACAAGAGCATTATTGCTCAGACATTTTCACTCATGTGATTACATTTAAGTTCACTTTTTGTACATTTTATGGAAGTAATCCTCTGAAGTATATTCTATTTTTGAGCTACATCATTATATTTTCTTCATTACCCTAAGAGACTTACATTCTGATGAAATTCTTCTGCTGTCTGCACCATGGTCAATTGGACGACAATTTTAAAGAGCTGAGGTGGCTACATGTATATTTTGTAAATAAAACTCGTTAACCTCAAACAAAACCAACAACAAAGGCAATCTAGCAAGCAAAGTGTAAATAAATCAAATAAACACCTGCTTGGGAACATGCAAGCTGATAAACACAACCTAAAATTAAAAGCAAACCTGAAAGCAATCCAGCCTCAAAAAATATATAAATGAAAAGAAAGAAGGCTCAAGCTAGCAAAAGAACAATATAAAATAATAAGTAAAACCAAAAGCATGAAAATAAACAAATTAGAGTGATATGAAATAAAGTGAATCTTTAGCAGTAATTATTAAAGAAGGAATCCAAAAACTTAATAAAATCAAAAGCGAAATGATCAACACCAAAATAATATGTCATAATATTCAAACTAGCATACGAAAAAACACAAATTATTCAAATAAAACTTTACAGAAACATTAAGGCACAAACAAGCCATCAACAATTATTTACTAAAAAAATGAGGGATAAAAAATGGTCATAAATAAATATTTCAATATAAAGATAAAGCAAAACAATTAAAGAAATCATTGCCATCAGATCGAATTATTGAAACTAAAATAGAAAGTCCCAAAGCCCCTTTGCAAACAGACAATACCAAAAAGATAATGGGAAAAGGGGAAATCAAATTCAAAATGAAGAACATTTAATATAAACAAAGAAAGAACAATATATTCAACCCTCAAAAAAAGAAACCAATGAAAAAGTAAAAATAGAAAATATAAACAATACTTTCAATAGTTTAAAGAAACACAAACTTTGTAAACAGGCAGTTATTCGAGGGGTGAGAAAATTACCCATTCTCTAGCCCACAAACATATGTTTTAATACACTAATTTAACAAATGATTAAAGTAACTATTACATTTCTATCACATGTACTAAATATTAGTTTGATTGAACTAAGACACCAAATATCAATAATACTTTTTATTATTTTACAAATCTTCCTCATTGGTTTAATAACAGGAACAATAAATTAAAGTTATTTGTTACCATATACTTTATTTTGAGCATTGCTTGTTAGTTTATTAGTTATATTTATTGTACTTTTTATTTATTTACTTTGA
The DNA here is from genome assembly GCF_023897955.1 of Schistocerca gregaria. NCBI lineage: Eukaryota > Metazoa > Arthropoda > Insecta > Orthoptera > Acrididae > Schistocerca > Schistocerca gregaria. The sequence continues at coordinate 36,632,921 of NC_064925.1, read as the reverse complement.
AATATCAACATTCATTATATTTACATTAATTATTACAGAGATAATAATATTTATAGATTTGTTTAAAAACTCTGAAACTATAAATGTGAATGACACAAATAATTATCGAAAAACGACAATATCTTTATAAAAACTGTATAATAATCCAACACTAATTATTAGAATAATAGTAATTTATGTATTTCTAGCATTATTATCAGAAGTTAAAATTACTAACATTCATCAATGACCTATTAGTAAAGTAAGATAATTATACTAATGAATAAACCCTTACAATTAAAACATCCTTCAAATAAATGTATTAAGAACTGTTTAATTGATCTACATTCACCATCAAATATTACATTTTAATGAAATTTTGGGTTTCTGTTATGGTTATGTTTAGTAATTCAAATTGTAAATGGAATATTTCGAGCTATACACTATACCACAAACATCTAAATAGCATTTAGTTGTGTAGTTTATATCTGTCAAGATGTTAAAAATCCTAGAATTATACGAACATTGCATGTATATAGAGCATCTATATTTTTAGTTGTATTTACTTACATATAGGACCTGGAACTTATTAAAGATCTTATATGTACATATATACATAAATAATTGGGACTGTACCGTTATTTTTAGTTATAGCAACTGCATTTATACAATATATTTACCTTGAAGTTAAATGTCATTCTGAGGTACAACAGTAATTACTACTCTATTAACAGCAATTCCGTATTTTGGAACAGATTTAGTAGAAGATGTAACTTTCAATATATTCTTCACATTCAATTTTGTGCTACCATTAATATTTTACTATCGCCATGATTTGTTTAATTTTTCTTCACCATACAGAGGCTAATAAACCTTTAGGATTAAATGAGGATATTGAAAAAATTCCATTCAATACATATTTTACATTGAGGGATTCCATTACATTTGTATTAGTAACATCACTATTAATTATATTATTCCTAATTAATCCTTTCCTTTTAGGATATCCAGAGAATTTTGTGCGAGCTAATCCTTTAGTAACAGCAGTTTGCATTCAACCAGGATGATACTTCTTATCTGTTTATACAGTGTTTCAATCAGTTCCTAATAAATCAGGAGTCGTTATTTGATTATTTCTATGAATTAGAATCATAAATATTTTACCATTTTACAATAAAACAGCAGTTTGTATTATTGAGATCTACCCTTTTTATGGCCGAGCGTTTCTAGGTGCTACAGTCTGGAACCGAGCGACTGCTACGGTCGCAGGTTGGAATTCTGCCTCTATTGACTTTTCTTAACATTTTCACTAAATAAATGAGATGAATAAAACTTTCAAACAAATAAATAAAATTTAAAAATTAAAGATAAAGTTAAAAACTCTTTAAAGCTAAATATATCAACTTATAATAATGAAACCCTGGTAAAATTCCGTAGACACTAATAAATCCCAAAGATATAATAGCACCTTAATAAAAAGTATAAAAGAGTAAAAATCACCTTCTAATAAAATTCAAGCCAATAATTTTCTTATAAAAATTATTCTGATATCTTCTGCTAAAAAAATCATAATAAAACCACCTGCTCCATATTTAATATTAAACCCTGAAACACATTTAAACTCCCCTTCAACAAAATCAGAAGGGATTTGGTTAATTTCAGCCAAGCAAGAAGCAAGACAAGACAGGGCTAAAGGAAAAGAAATAATAAATCAACAATACACTTGATGATTCGTAAAATCAAAAATATTAAAACTGCCAATAAAGTAATAAGGTAATAAACTCAGAGCTAATCTAACCAGATATGAAATGGTTTAAGCAACAGACCGTAAAGAACCTAACAAAGAATAATTTGAATTTGATGGTCAACCAGCAATGATTATAGTATAAACACCTAATCTAGTACAATATAAGAAAATAGAAAGTTGCAGGAAAAGGAACATTTACAAGTTAAATAAGGGAAAATCAGTCAAAGAGCTAAAGTAATTATTAAATTAAAAATGGAAAAGAAATAATTAAGCAAATAATTTGACACAATAGGAACTGGCTGCTCCTTAGAAATCAGTTTGATTGCATCACTAAAAGGTTGAGGAATACCAACAAATCCTACCTTATCTGGACGCTTTTGAATTTGAAAATAACCTAAATCCTTACGTTCCAAAAGGTATAAAAAGCTACACTAATTGTACATTTAACTAAAAGAAAAAATTTAAAACAAACATAAATAAATCATTAAGTATCAATACTATTTGTAGAAAAAAAAGCATTACTGAATTCTAAATTCAAACATCAATCTGTAAAAATAGTAATCAGTTAACATCAGTCTATAATATAAAAAGTGTTTTATGCACATGGTCCTTTCGTACTAATGTGGATAAATAGTATTAGGATAGAATCTACCTGGTTCTTGCCTATCCAAACTCACATTTTGTATGAACTGAAAGGTCTAACAGACCTAATTACTGGGCTCGTGCACCCATAACTTTTCTTAATCAACCACTGAGGTCACAATTTGCTTAGTCAATATCAGATCCAAAAAACAATTACACTGTTGTCACTAAGGTCTTGTGATCATAACTTATGGATCATGATAACAAACATAAATCAATTATTTAGTAATGACAAGTTTATTTATTCTTCATGTCACACCAAGAAATCATTATCATTAAGTATAGAAAGACCAACAAAAAGCTATATTAAAGTAAAACGTTAAGCTCTATGGGATCTTCTCATTGTAACAATAAATTTAAGTCTTTTGACTTAGAATATAAATTCAGAAATTTATCAAACAACTAACGTCAAGCCATTCATTTCAATCACTAATTAATGAACTTATGATTATGCTATTTCTACATGGTCAGAACACCGTGGTTCTTTAAAATTTACTCAGTGAGCAGGGCAGACCACAAAATATTATCAAGAGTACACGTTTTTGATAAACAGGTAGATATCAATTTTGCCTATTTCGTTATAACAAATGCTAAATACAATAAATATACTAATTTCATCATTACAAGAAAGATTGTTAACTTAAATAGGCTAACATCTGTATTTTAGGAAATTAATTACAAACATATTAACTTTCCTTTAATTATGACACATTAACTATAAGTTGTTGTAAGTGATCCTAAATCGAGATAAGGAAAATAAATGCAAATATTTTGATGAACCCTGATATAAAAGATACAAAGAACTAAATCTACTTTCCCAAATTTAATTTAATATATCAAAAATCACTTACATTACCAGTAAACTACAAAAACAATATCAGTTCTATAAAATGTACTGAGAAAACATAACACAATAAAATATATAGACAAAGAAAAAATCAATGTAAAACATTCAACACTCAAGATATTCTGATTTGTGCAGGAAAACTTTCAGGATAAATGAGGTACTTTACTAATAAGTTATGTCTTGAACCTCTTCCAAGATACATTTTCCAGTATGCTAATTGTGTTATGACTAATCAAAATTAAAGCTATTTAAAAAAAACTAATACAGTGATCAATAGAGAGAGCGATGGGTGATGTGTACATACCTCACAGCCAATATCATTTAACTAAATTGAATTACTAAAAAGTCCACATTCACAAACAGCAGTGCAGCATCACCTCTATTATAAACAAAGATCTCTTGTAAATCCACCTCCTGTTAAATATAAGTTGCACCTTGAACTGAAATATTTTATAATTATAAATCAAGAGAATTATACCTCTAGAAAGATTTTCAGACAGCAGAAATATATGAACAAGTAAATTAATAAATTAATTGTATAGTATTAATCACATAGTAGGTTCTTCTGAATGGAATGAGATACTGCCAAATTCTTTGAGTTTAAATACTTTAGCTAATAGTAACCTGGACAGTATAATTAGCATTTAAAATAATGGGGTATCTAGTTTATTATTGAAGTTTCACAGGTTCATAAAAAGAACCATAAAGAAATGTTTAACATTTCTCCTTACAAATTTATATTTCAACCCCAATAATAAAAATAACTGTTTTTTCCTGTAACATTCACTTGTAGCAATCATATAACTGCAGTTGCTGGCATGAATTATAGTGATACTAAATTTGTTGCTCCAAGTCTACTTGACCATTACATCACGTTAATCTTAACAAAACTTGCATATAATATGTGGAAAAAGTGAATAAGTAGGCAACAAGAAAACTTTTGGGACACATTAATAAAGTGCACTCAAGCAAACCTATTAATCCCTTCACAAAAGGTAAAAACCTTTCAAAAAAATAAAACAAAACCAGTCAAATAGAATTTAAAAAATCAATCTGGTCCATTGTAATCGCAACAACTTCCCTATTATATATAAATAACGATAAAGATAGAACTTGCCTTGTAATGAATGTATACTATTGTTTTTTCATTTAGTCTACTTTTCTATGATAATAATGAAAGATCAAATAATCTAATAGATTTAACAGAATATATTATATACTTTTTTGTAGAATGGTATTAAATAAAATTAACATTATATTAAGTTTTATGGAAAATTTAATCATTATCTAATCTATATTAGGTAACTTAATAAATTATATTATTATAATTACAAATATTAATTATATTAATATACTGCTTTGTATCATATTAAATATTTATATATATTTTATCCTCTAATTATTTTGTAATATAGTTCTCTGAATATAACTCAATACTTCATTAAATAATAATTTATTATAAACTAAAATCATAAGAAGCTCTAGTTCTCGGTAAATATATAACTTAAAATAATCAGCTAATAGTAATAAAATAAAAGTTATAGGTATATATATATATATATATATATATATATATATATATATTTAATTATCTGTAATATATTAAAATAAATTATTGAAATCAAATAGATATGAGAAACAAAATATCTTGTATAAGTCAAGTAACGTTAATTAAAACAAAAAATTAAAGATACAAATTCAAAAAAACTTTAAGTTTACATATTACTAAAGGTATATTTAATATAAATTATATAATGCTTTCCAGTTTACCTTGTAAATGTGTGTGAGTGAGTGGATGCAAGACACAGTATTTTAAAGTTCCCTCCTCTACGCCAAGAATCTTAGGACTATTGGCGTTATATTAACCACTTCACATGATAGATGAGAAACGCATGATCAGATGGATTTAGTCAGTGACATGAGTGGACATAAATCCATGTGTTTGCCAATCCGCCTGTTATCGAATGAGAACTGACACCACCAGAGTACGCCAGTGGACTTCTTGAATGAGAGTGCCTATCAGTATTCTTCCATTTGATTCTACAAGCATTGGACGCTTGAGTAAGTCATCATCTGGTATTTGGACAAATATATCGGTTTTGCTCAGTTTAACTTGTGACTGATCAATTTTATTCATTTCCGTAGGGGTAGAAAGGCGAATGTATCAGGATCCCCCTTTTATTTACACTTTTACATTGTTTCATGTGCTTGTATGTAAATGTCGAATACAGGAAGAATGTACATTTAGGAACACATCAGCATAATAGTTATAGATTGTAGTAGCTTTGTTGGAAAAGTACAAGAGCTCCAAGCCCAAATAGAAAGCACTGATGTTCAAATCATTATAGGCACATTGTGAAGTCTCTTTCCAGGTATACTCTTACGCTTTTATACCTCTTAAGGATGGTCTCCCACATCAAGAACTGATATACTAGATAAGTTTGTATCCTGCACATGGACAAATATTCGTTTAAATTTGACCAGTGTATTCAGATCCTATACCAAATATGACTTGACTGCCTCTTTTCTAGAGTGCTGGTACTGAACATGTACATCATTCTAGTTGTCATTTGTACTTAAGCGCCGGCCAGGGTGGCTGCGCGGTTATAGGCGCTTCAGTCTGGAATCGCGCGACCACTACGGTCGCAGGTTCGAATCCTGCTTCGGGCATGGACGTGTGTGATGTCCTTAGGTTAGTTAGGTTTAAGTAGTTCTAAGTTCTAGGTGACTGATGACCTCAGCAGTTAAGTCCCATAGTGGTCAGAGCCATTTGAACCATTTTTTAGCCAAGATAGACACAAAGCCCACACCTACTACAATACTACAAGTTTATACGCCAACTGGCTCCGCAGATGATTTAGAGACTGAAGAAATGTGTTGTGTGATAAAAGACATTATTCAGATAGTTGAGGTAGACGAAAATTTAATGGTAATAGGGAACTGGAATTCGACTGCAGAAAAAGGAAGAGAAGGAAATGTACTAGGTGAATATGGACTGGGGTAAAGGAATGAAAGAGGAAGCCGCCTGACAGAACTTTGCACAAAGCATAGTTTAATCATATCCAACTCTCGATTTAAGAACCATGAAAGAAGGTTCAAAACGTGGAATAGGCCGGGAAACACTAGAAGGCTTCAGATAGATTATATAATGGTAAGACAGAGTTTCAGGAACTAGATTTTAAATTGTAAGACATTTACAAGGGCAGATATGGTCTCTGACCACAGTTTATTGGTTGTGAACTGTAGTTTAAAACTGAAGAAACTGCAAAAAGATAGAAATTTAGAGATGGAACCTGGATAAACTGAAAGAACCAGAGGTTGTAGAGGGTTTTAGAGAGAGCATTAGGGAATGATTAACAAGAACTGGGGAAAGAAATACAGTAGAATAAGAATGGGTAGCTTTGAGAGGTGAAATAGTGAAAGCAGCAGACGATCAAGTAGTTAAAACGACAAGGGCTAGTAGAATTCCTTGGGTAACAAAAGAGATATTGAATTTAATTGATGAAAGGAGAAAATATAAAACTGCAGTAAATGTAGCAGACGAAAAGGACCAGAAACGACTAAAAATGAGATCGAAGAGAACTGCAAACTGGCTAATCAGGGACAACTAGAGGATAAATGTAAGGATGTAAAAGCATATATCACTAGGGGTAAGATAGATGCCACCTACAGGATAATTAAGACGACCTCTGGAGGAAAGAGAATCACCTCCTTGAGCGGAGATGGAAAACTAGTTCTAAGCAAAGAAGGGAAAGCAGAGAGGTGGGAGGAGTATATAGAGGGTCTATACAAGAGCGATGTACTTGAGGACAATATTATGGAAATGGAAGAGGATGTAGATGAAGATGAAATGGGAGATATGATACTGCGTGAAGAGTTTGACAGAGCACTGAAAGACCTGAGTCGAAACAAGGCCCCCGGAGTAGACAAGAATCGATTGGAACTACTGACGGCCTTGGAAGAGCCTGTCCTGACAAAACTCTACCATCTGGTGAGTAAGATGCACGAGACAGGCGAAATACCCTCAGACTTCAAGAAGAATATAATAATTCCTATCCCAAAGAAAGCAGGTGTTGACAGGTGTGAAAATTAACGATCTAGCAGTTTAATAAGTCATAGTTGCAAAATACTAACACAAATTCTTTACAAACGAATGGAAAAACTAGTAGAAGCTGACCTCGGGGAAGATCAGTTTCGGTTCCGTAGAAATGTTGGAACACTTGAGGCAATAATGACTCTAGGACTTAACTTAGAAAATAGATTAAATAAAGGCAAACCTACATTTCTAGTATCTGTAGACTTAGAAACATCTTTTGACAATATTGATTGGAATACTGTCTTTCAAATTCTGAAACTGGCTGGTGTAAAATACAGGGAGTGAAGGGCTATTTACAGTTTGTAGAGAAACGATATGGCAGTTGTAGTCGAGTAGCATGAAAGTGATGCAGTGATTGAGAAGGGAGTGACAGGATTGTAGCCTATCCCCAGCGTTATTCAATGTGTATATTGAGCAAGAAGTAATGGAAACAAAAGAAAAAATTAGAATAGGGATTAAAATCCATGGAGAAGAAATAAAAACTTTGGAATTTGCTTATGACATTGTAATTGTGTCAAAGACAGCAAAGGACCTGGAAGAGCACTTGAGCGGAATGGACAGTGTCTTGAAAGGAGGATATAAGACGAACTTCAACGAAAACAAAACGAGGATAATGGAATCTAGTCGAATTAAATAAGGTGATGCTGAGGGAATTAGATTAGGAAATGAGATACTTAAAGTAGTAAATGAGTTTTGCTATGTGAGGAGCAAAATAACTGATGATGGTCGAAGTATAGAGGATATAAAATGTAGACTGGCTATGGCAAGCAAAACATTTCTGAAGAAAAGAAATTTGTTAACATCGAGTGTCAGGAACTCTTTTCTGAAGTATTTGTATGGAGTGTAGCCATGTACAGAAGTGAAACATGGGCGACAAACAGTGCAGGGCGATAAATAGTTTAGAAAAGAAGAGAATAGAAGCTTCCGAAATGTGGTGCTATGGAAGAATGCTGAAGATTAGATGGGTAGATCACGTGATTAAACAGGAGGTACTGAATAATTTTGGGAGAAGAAGACTTGGTGGCACAACCTGACTAAAAGAAGGGATCTATTGGTAGGACACATTCTGAGGCATCAAGGGATCACCAATTTAGTATTGGAGGGAAGTGTAGAGGGTAAAACTCGTAGAGGGAGACCAAGAGATGAATACACTAAGCAGATTCAGAAGGATGTAGGTTGCAGTAGTTATTCGTAGATGAAGAGGCTTGCGTAAGGTAGAGCAGCGCGGAGAGCTCCATCAAAACCAGTCTCTGGACTAAACACCATAAAAATAACACTATTTCCTGCAGTTTGCCATCATTAGTGCAGTTGTGGAGTAGCGTATTTGTTTTCTTATGATGTGCTCTGTGTTACATTTATTCACGTTGAGTGTCAACTGTGAGTCCTCTGGAGGTCATTCTGCAAATCTATAATGTCTGCTAGCGTTGCTACGGTATTATGGACAACTGCAATACTAGTTCAAATTGGCGTGGTATTCTGCACCAACGTCAAGCACTGATGCTACGGCATCATGTGTAATACTCGTAGAAATTTACAGCAATGCATCCCTCGTCTTCTTCTTCTTCTTCTTATTCTTCTTCTTCTTCTGAAGTGTTCGGATGGGCGAGCTTTATAATCCATTGCTAAAAATTTCCATAAAATTTGTACACTGGAGAGTTTACCAGCGATGTGCTGGATGACAGCTACCATTATCAAATTTCTCAATGTAGATTCCCGAGTGCACCATGTGCTGTTCTCATTGTTGTGTATTTTGACTTTTTCCAGGTAGCCCCCAACATATATTTCATGACAATCTACAATCTACATGTATATTTTATACTCTGCAAACTTCTGTGAAGTGCACTGCAGAGGATATGACCCATTGTACCAGTTGATAGGGTTTCTTCCGTTCCATTCATAAGTTTAGCGCAGGAAGAAAGATTGATATAATGCTTCTGTGCATACTGTAAGTATTCTGATCTTGTTCCTACAATCCCTATGTGAGCACTACGTAGGGAGTTGCAGTATAATCCTAGAGTTATCATTTAAGAGGCAGTTCTTGAAACTTTGTTAGTAGACTTTCTGAGGATAGTTTACGTGTATCTAAAGAGCCTGTAAGTTCAGTTCCTGCATTATTTCTGTGACACTCTCCCATGGATCAAACAGACCTGTTATAATTGTTGCTGCCTTCTCTGTATGAGTTCAATATGCCCTGTTAGGTACAGGCTTCACACAACTGAGGAATATTCTGGGATGGCTCACACAAGTGATTTGTAGGCAATCTGCTTTTTAGACTGACTACACTTCACCAGTATTCTATCAATAAACCGAAGTCTATCACCTGTTTTATCCACAACTGAGCCTTTGTGATCATTCCATTTCATATCCTTACAAATGTTACACTTCGGTATTTGTGTGACAAGACCGATTGCAACAGTGACTCAGTGATATTGTCGTCATAGGAGACCAAGTTTTTTCCGTTTTTTGAAGTGCACAGTTGTACATATTTGAACATTTAAAGCAAGCTGTCAGTATTTGCACCCCTTTCACATTTTATAAAGATCTGCCTGAATATTTATGCAGCTACTTTCACACAATACTTCATTTCGCATAACTGCATCATATGCAAAATGTCTGAAGTTACTATTATAAGGCATCCGGATTTTACAGCCCTTACATGAGCTTGGTCCATAACGACAGTACGATACAGTATGAGATCCTCAGAAAATAATAATTATGTTATATCAACAAGAGGCAATGGCAGTAAATCTCATATACCAAAAAATAAAAAAAAATACCTATCAATATATGGACAGGAGCACGAATAAACAAATTAAAGTGAAACACATTTTCGAGACAAACCGAACAGGTGGTTAATGGCATTGGAAAACCCCATTTAACAAGAGAACGACGAGCTTCAGTGCAGAACGGTATATGACCAGAACAATACATTACTCCTATTAACGTAAATACAGCCAGGACTGAGGGTAAGTGGCTGCACAGCATTAACAGGAATAGGCTATGACCCAGCAAGGAAAATAAAATACACCTCTAGTGAGACGGTGATTGGCTGAAGCCATACTGGGTGACGCACACGGGCACGGTGGGGAGATCTCCATTACATAAAAGAATTTTGAGAACTAAAATGGCTGGATCTCTCTTTTTCGTCTCACGGTGGACCACACAAATGTGGGCGTTGAGAGCTTTGCTTTCTGCAAAGTGAGGATGATACACTTCACACATCGTGGCGACAGAATAGTAAAGAGGTAGATAATTATACTTACGGGAATTTTCGCAGGCAAAGAAATTGTGCATGTTGCTCCAACCCTCAGCAAGGGTGCAACATTCATTATTTCGCCTATGGAAAGATTAACATCATACAGAATTCAGGAAGGTTGAGACTGAGTGAATTCAGACAAGGCCAGAATAGGGAATTAGCATTTCAGATCCAGTACAGAGACAATGCCGTTGCAGATGCCACTTGATAAAGTACCATCGTGCATTAGGTCACAGTAAATGTTGAGTCTAGATTTTGCTCACTCCAACTTGCGTTCGCTTTGACCATTGAATTTCAAAAGCTTGGATACTAACCTACCCTCACATTGAGTACATGAGAGTTTTTTCATTGGTACAAAAAGTAAATTTATTCTCCACCAACTCAGTGCATTGACCAGCTACGACAATGTAGATTTAAATGAGCTGATGAAGATTTTAATCATTCTTTCCTGTGATAAAAAATTTTTATGTGTAGAGCTAACGATTTTAATAATCATCAATTCATTATGTCCAAGACTTAAATATTTTGTTATTGAGTGTCAAAAGTAATTGAAAATGATTGTTGTGTATCACTTGACCCTTGAAAGCACAGTTGATAAATTATATGTAGAATAAAAAAAGGGAATAGCTGTGTTGTCTTTCTAGAATAGAACCCAAACTTTCACCTTTATTAATTCATGCATTCTACTTACGTGACAGCAGCATTTCTAATGATTATTGTTACGATCCACACCTGATATTAACTGCCTTAAAGGGCCAAGTTCACATTTATTTAGAATGTCTGTTTAACAGCCTGGGCTTGAGAAGACAGTGCAGATGTTTTGTCCACTAGCGCACTAAATGGTAAGTGAAGTTTGCACACATTAGTACACTCATTGTGCAGATACAGATGACACTATTAATATTGTCTTCAAGGTCATTATATACAACATGAACGGCAAGGATCCCAACACACTTCCCTGGGGCACATTTCCCACATCCTCCCTAACAGCTGGCTGGAGTGGCCAAACGGTTCTAGGCGCTTCAGTCTGGAACCGCGCGACCGCTACGATCGCAGGTTCGAATCCTACCTCGGGCATGGATTTACATGATGTCCTTAGGTTAGTTAGGTTTAAGTAGTTCTAAGTTCTAGGGGATTGATGACCTCAGAAGTTAAGTCCCGTAGTGCTCAGAGCCATTTGAACCATTTTTGAACTGCCCTAGCAAAAAAAGATCATCAATCCATTCACAGATTTCACTTACTATACCATATGGCCATACTTTTGACAATAATCATAGGTGTGGTACTTAGTGAAAGGCTTTTTGGAAATCAAGAAATACTGCATGTAAATGACTACCTTTACACGTTTTTCATTATGTCATGTGATAAAAGTGCGAGTTGTGTTTCACATCATCGATGTTTATGGAATCCATGCTGATTGGTATGGAGTAAGTCATTATGTTCAAGATACCTCATTACGTTTGATCTCAGAATATGTTCGAAGATGCAACAACAAATAGATGTCAAGTACGAGATGCGACAATAAAGTAATGAGACTGATGTGAAAAAATTGTTGCTTACTGTTTTAGTCAAGTTTAGTGTTGTCTCCTTCAAAGTAGTTCCCATCTGATTGCAGACACTTTTTCCAGCGCTTCTGCCATTGATGGTAACATTTCTGAAACTCATCTTCTGTAATATCTTCCAAGACCCTCTTCAGAGCGTTTTGGACATATTGTGTTGTTTGAAAATGGTGTCCCTTGACCGCCGTTTTGACTCATGGAAATAGAAAAAAGTTGCACAGAGCGATATCTGGTGAATAAGGTGGCTGTGGTAGTACTGAAATTTGTTTTGAGTTTAAAAATTGCTGTACTGACTGAGCAGTATGGAATGGCGCATTATTGTCATGCAGAATCCAATTATCAGCAATGTTGCATGGACACAAAGAGCTCATTTACGGAGTCTTTCTAAAATTTGTTACCTTCAATTTCAGTTCCTGTCTCATTCTCTAGGAACTGAACACTGCCACTAATAGTCTTTACATATGAACAGAATTTCTTTGGGTTCTATCAAAGATAATCTGACGATATTTTGCTAAGGTAGTCACTGAAGGCTTCATGCATTGCTCTTGCGACAGCCAAATGCGTTTCATTCAGCATCCCTCTAACTATAGTCCTATGCTTTGCTTTATACCTGCCACACGGAGTGGCCGTGCAGTTTGAGGCGCCATGTCACAGATTGCACGGCTCCTCCCGCCGGAGGTTCGATCCTCCTTCGGGCGTGTGTGTGTCTGTGCTCGTGTGTGTGTGTGTGTTGTTCTTAGCATAAGTTTGTTTAAGTAGTGTATGAGTCTAGGGACCGATGACCTCAGCAGTTTGGTCCCTTAGGAATTCACACACATTTTGTACTACACCTATTACAAAGTACTCGCTGTTTCTATATAAGTTTCTTTTCAGTGACTGTAGCTATGGAAGGTCCCTTTAATTATTAACTGTTCTACTGGGGACATATCTGTCCAGGGCATGGTCAACTATTATTTTAAACTTGTGGCAGAGTTCTTCTACATCCTCCACCCCACACAAAAAGTTTCGAGTTCCTTATTGAGACAGGACGCTACCGATTTTTTATCTAGTTTCCTGAACATATACATCTTTATGCCTGTTTTAGTAACCTTTCGTACTTTGTTAATCATTCTAGTAACAACTGTGTCATGATCAGTGATACCAGTTTTGATGTGGACATCCTCAAAGAAGTCATGTATATTTGTTGCAATTAGATCCAATATATTTCCATCATGATTGGGGTTTCAAATTATCTGTTCTAGGTAGTTTTCACAAAAGGCATTTAGTGACGTAAGGATATCTTATCGTGGCCACCACTAACAAATCTCTAATTTTTCCAGTTGATCGTTGGATGACTAAATTCTCCACCACTGGTTACAGTATGGTTGGGGAACTTATGTATAGGTGAACTGAGGTTTTCTCTGAAGTTTTCAGTTACATCAGGAGATGAGTCTCATGAACAATAAAACGATCGAGTTATCATTCTATGGCCATCCTTGATACTGAGTCTTGCCCAAACAATCTCATATACAGCTTCAATTTCTATGTCGGTGGATCTGAGTTTCTTGTCTGTTGCAACAAATACACCACCTCCCTATCTCATTAGCCTATCCTTTCGATATACACTTAAATTTTCCCCAAAAATGTCATTTCTGTCAATTTTAGGTTTCAACCAGATTTCTGTACCTCGTATTATGCGAGCTAAAATGCTGCAGATATTTGAATACTGTACATTGCATTTATTTGCGTTAAATTCTGACATTACTGACACAATTGATGGTGTGACAACTCTACTATCATGTCACTAAATCATGGATTTTCAAAACGTGCCACTACACTGAACTCCCAACCTGCGGACATGACTACAGCATTATCTTTTACTGTCACTAGCAATCAACTTATGAGTTGTAACGAATAAGTTGATGTATCAGTCGCTTCATCAAAGAGCATGTCTGCGTCTGACTTAGAGATGCAAGTGATGGATGTAGTTCTCCATGTTTGAGCTCCACTCCAGCGTGTTGAGACCTGCATTATGGAGCATGTCTGTGTGGTAACTCGACTTTAGCTGCTGCTCAAATGTGTCAGGCACTGCATATTCTGCGTCTGAGAGCAGTTACGGTGATAGAAAAATAATAGAAAACCACGAAAAGACATAGGCATGTATATACAAAATGAATAATAAAAATCAACACAGAAGAAGATGAAGCGATTAGTGATTAAAATCAACTGTTCGTTTCTTTCTGAAGGTGGCAGATCTGTGTTGCCGCTTCATGATGATCAGCCTTTCATTGAAGTAGACAGGACATGAGTTTCGAGTCTACTTGTTGGCCATTAAGCCCGGAAGCAAATAATGAGCGGTGGGGGTAGGTGACTCCAGCACCAAGGAAATAAGAACAACTATTTTGGATTAGTAACGTTGTAGGCTGCACACGTATTCACAGGTTCACTGTCTTTTATTGACATCTGGGGTTCTAACATTATGAATGACATTTTGTATCACCATCTTGCATTGTGATATCATACATCTCCCACCTTTGATAACTTAGCACAGCTATCTTACTTCCACTGGGGCATCATAGAAAAATTCATTGAAATGCTATAGTGTTGGAGTCAAGAGGTCTTTAGTAACAGAACTGTAAATTGTGAAAGCAGTGACGTTGCACCTATAGTCACATATCAGATTGGTTTGTATGTCAATGACACAGAACTTGTACTGGCTGGTCTTGTTGTATTTGTGGTGTACCCTAAGGCTCTCGGTGAACTCTACTGCTTGTAGGAATTCAGTGACTTTTCTCTGTAGCATCGTGGTGCACTGGGTAATTTGTTACAATTTTCTGTATCAGAGCATGTTCCGTTGCAACTATACTGTAACATGGAGTAATTTGTTACAATTTGATTGTAACATGGGACATTTTGCAACAATTTTACCGTAAAAGTAGTGTTATGTAGTCTCTACAGTGCAGTGCATGAATTGTTCAATTTCTCGCTATATACCTAATTAATGTAAAATATTCCAAATTCGAATTTTGTCCAAAATATTTCAGGGTAGCTGTTTAAAATCAGACTCCCTGTGGCCTAGAATAACTCTAAGTTCGACGGTTATTGTAAATATTTCACTAAAGCTGAACATATTTCAGTGTCCTAGCAGGTTTGCAGAATTTCTCCAAGTACGCAAAAGATCTCCTGCATAAGCACCCCTGTTGAGTTAATCA
The DNA here is from genome assembly GCF_023897955.1 of Schistocerca gregaria. NCBI lineage: Eukaryota > Metazoa > Arthropoda > Insecta > Orthoptera > Acrididae > Schistocerca > Schistocerca gregaria. Next base: position 36,617,604 of record NC_064925.1, on the reverse strand, counting down.
TACTAGCATTCATCAGAAAAATACTTACAAACCATATGGGAGTGTGTGAGTTTATAAATAGAAGTCCCACTACTTCACAACAGATTATGATCATGGAAACTGTTCACGTACCGGTATTGCTCACACCCCCAGATTCCTCAACTACCACCTTCTAGAAATCATATGTAAATGTTATATGCCATATATATACAACGTAATGTTGTTAGCATTGTTAGGTGCAACAGGCAGAAGACATGGTTTGTTTGTTCTGCTCACTGTTCTAGACTTTGACTAAGATAAACTCAGACTGCAATATTGTTCGTCGGCGCGCCAGTGTAGAAGTAGGCACAGTAACAGCTAACAGTAAGTACAAAATCCGTGCGGTTCACGTTTGTTTGTATGTAAAAAGCCAGCTTCGTAATTTTCCTTTGCGTGAGACCGTGTGTGCAAAATTCGTGGACCGATTTGGCTTCCAGACTCACATATTTTACTGTCATGTCACTTCTGCATTACCTTTCATTGATGGTACCAATACCCGTTTGTATTGTGATATATTGTGAAATTTCGAACATTTGCGAGTACTGCAATAAACTATAATCGTGAACTGAAGGTTTAAACTAAGCGGTGTTCTTTTAAAATTTTTGTGAACAGTAGGCCTATCATCGCTAAAAAAAGCTTTTCTCTAATTTTAATGTCTAATTACGTAAAGAATAGGTTATTTCTAAGAATTTTCAGATGCTTACCATAAGTTGCCGGTACGAGTGTTTTTGGATAACTTATTTCCTAGAAATCAGTGTTCGTGATTCACAGTGACTGCCAAATAACAGACCGTTTTCAATTTCATTGAATATAAAAGCAAATAAACGTGTATTTTTTAAAATTTTCGGAAGTTTATATTGTCATGTGCAGAATCTAAATTGTAGTAAATCGGCGTTTGTTATTTAGTTACTGTAGCTGATATTCTAACATATTTGTTGCATCTAGTATTCCCTCAAAGGAAAGTATATATTATCTACATTTAGTCTCAATTAACTCCATTTTGGAGTCTTCTAAAATTATTTTAACCTCAAGAAGACATTTCGTTTTGTGTATTTGCTCCAATTTTTATAGGGAAATAGTAATTTTTTAGCTCAACAGGTATAAAAGATAATCAGCAGGCTTAGTTTAAAGTTATTTGTTCACTGCCCTGCAATACATTGCACCAGCCACAATGCAGCCACACTGTGAATTCTGTTCTCAAGCAAAGGACGAGGTGGTTGATATTCGTAAGAAGCTGGAAATCGCCATGACTACTGTGAAACGACTGGCAGCTGCTGTTGAAAGGGTTCCTGACAGCTTTGCTCCTGTGGCACGGGTACCAAAGATACCTCCTTCCCTGTGGATCCTGTCTCCTATGCAGAGAGTACAGGATCTGTCACCACTCGTCTATTTGACTGCAAGTGGCGTCCTGTACAGTGTGGGCGGGAACCGTAGAGGATTAAGGGTGTTATACCAATCGAGATGCTGTCTTTTACTGAAACTGAAACTAGCCAGTAGAATTAAATTCACCTGTTTTAAGGAAATCCGTTTTGTCCAGTGTGAAGTAGAGGCGACAGGTAAATGGTAGGGGGCTATTAATCGTCGGCCGTTGAATCACACAGCGAACGATGGTACCCCTAAGAGAAATGGCAGCAACGAACAGGAAAGGACACCAGCCGCACTCATTGTGTATGCCTGGGGGCCTCTTTCAACATGTCGAAGAGGCTTGAGGCAATAGGGTGCAAGTAGCTGCAGATTGTGGAGCACGTTACAACAAATGATGCCTGTCACACTTGGATCATTCCACCGTCTGGCAGAGCATATGACCCCTGCACACGTTAGTTTCAACGAAACTCACGATTTGCAGCATTGTCACCCGTGGTCCTTTTGTTCTGAACTGAGCGGAAGGACTGAACCAGAGACTGAAAGCTCTGTGACAAGTCAGGCTGCGACTTCCTGTACTTGCGCCATAGGGCTGAGAACTGTAGGGTGCCCCTAAATGGGACAAGTGTGCACTACATGTCAGGGGCTGCTACTCAGGTAGCTGATTGTGTGTGAGGTGCGCACAAGGTTCTTTTTTAGATTAGGTGACTCTCCGTCCAATTCAGACAGCGATAGCTGTAGGAAAGCCAGAAGTACCTGGGTAAGATCGAAAGAAATGCGTCCCACAAGTGAGAGCATTAGAATCCTAGTGGTTAACTGCCGAGGCATACACAGCGAAGTGCCAGAGTTCAAAGCGCTCCTGAAAAGCGGTAAGATTTTTAACGAGAATTTAAGCGTATATCAAAAAGATAGGCTAATGGGACAAGGAGGTGGTGCATGTATGTCAGTAGACAAGAGGCTCAAATCCACCTAGATATAAACTGGGCAAGACTCAATATCAGGGTTGGGCATAAAATGGTAACTGGATCTTTCTATCGCCCACCAGACTCATCTCCTGATGTAACCAAAAACTTAAGAAGAAACCTCAGTTCATCTGTACGTAAGTCCCCTAATCATACTGTAACCATTGGCAGAGATTTTAATCATACAACAATCAATTGGGAAAATTACAGTTTTGTTTGTGGTGGTCGTGATAAGACATCCTAACATTACTAAATTCCTTTTGTGAAAACCCCAGTCATGATGAAAATTTATTGGACCAACTGAAAGAAATAGACCTGACTTCTTTGACGATGTCCACATTGAAACCAGTATCGGTGATCATGACTTAGTTGTAGCAACAACGATTACCAAAGTGAAAAAGGCAACTAAAAGGAGCAATAAAATATATATGTTCAGTAAACTAGATAAAAAATTAGTAGCGCTCTATCTCATTGAGAGACTTGAAACTTTCCATATTGGGCGGAGCATGTAAAGCAATTCTGGCTCATGTTTAAAAGAATAGTTGACCATACACTGGATACATATGTACCCAGTAGAACAGTTCATAATGGGAGGGTTTCTCCATGTATACAGTCACTGCAAGGAAACTTCTAACCACTGATACTACTGTGTAATCGGTGTAAAACAAAGCGTAGGACTATAGATAGAGAGATGCTGTCAAGAGCGTAATGCATGAAGCCTTCAATGACTAGCGTAGCAGAATATTGTCAAACGATTTTTCACAAAATCAATAAAATTCTTTTGTATGGAGATGCTGGTAGTGGCGCTGGAGTTAATTAACCAAACTCAGCCAACTCGCACTTTTCTCACATGACATACTGAAAGTTTTGGATCATGGCAGTCTGATAGATGTATATCTGTATTTCCAAAAAGTATTTGACTCTGTACCGCACCTACGCTTATTGCCAAAAGTTTAATCATATGATGCATCAAGTGAAATTTGCCACTGAACTGAGGACTTTTTGGTAGGCAGGACACAACATGCTATCTTGGATGGAGAGTCATCATTAGATGTGGAAGCAACTTTGGTTGTGCAGTGGGAAAGTGTGTTTGAGGCCTTTACTGTTCACGTTGTATATTAATGACCCTGGAGAAAATATTGATACTAGCCTCAGACTTTTTGCGGATGATGCAGTTATCTATAATGAAGTACTGTCTGAAAGAAACTGCATAAATATTGAGATATATTGCAGTGAGCACATAGTGTGTTGTGGGGCGATCACTCTGTTGTATAAATAATGCAAAAGCCAAGATCGCTTAAAGACTGTTTACTAGGTGACCGGTTTCAACACACTGAAGGTGCCATCATCAGAACTGAATGTAGCTTAACATGCATAAATCATTTGGATATAACGATACATGAGGCAGACCAGCTGATATAAAATCATTGTCACAGAAATCAAAATGGAATAGAATGACCATAAGAGCCGTTGTTTCTAATTTTTTTTTCTGCGACAATGATTTTATATCAGCTGGTCTGCCTCATGTATCGTTATATCCAAATGATTTATGCGTGTTAAGCTACATTCAACTCTGATGATGGCACCTTTAGTGTGTTGAAACCGGTCATCTAGTAAACAGTGTTTACGCGACCTTGGCTTTTGAATTATTTATATTCAGATATATCTTGATAAGACTTCAAAGTGGTGCAAAGATTTGCAACTTGCTATAATGTTCAAACATGTAATATTGTGCATTTCACAAAACGGAAAAAAACGTAGTATCCTATGACTATAATATCAATGATTCACTGTTGCAGTTGACCAATTAATACAAATACCTAGGTGTAACAGTTTGTATGGATATGAAATGGAATGATCGTAGGATCAGCTGTGGGTAAAGCAGGTGACAGACTTCGGTTTATCGGTAGGATACTGAGGAAAGTGCACTCAATCAGTCTACAAAGGAGCCATGTGTGGACCCTGTACCAAGTAGGACTAATAGGGGATCTGAACTATACAGAGAAAGGCACAACGAATGGTCACAGGCTTGTTTGACCCATGGAAGTGCGTTAGTTATGCTGAAGAAACTGAACTTGCAAAGTCTTGAAGACAGACGTAAGCTATCCTAGAAAGTCTACTGAAGTTTCAAGAACAGACTTTAAAAGATGACTCTAGGATTATACTATAACTCCCTAAGTATTGCTCACGTAGGGATCGTGAGGAAAAAATTACAAGGATTACAGCGTGGGCAGAGGTATTCTGTCAATTATACTTGCAGCACTCCACATATAAACTGAGTGGAGTGAAACGCTGATAACTGGTACAATGGATTGTATTCTCCACCATGCAGTCCTTGGCGGTTTGCAGAGTATTCACATGCAGAGATACGCAGACAGGCAGAGTACGGCGCTGCAGTCGGCGACGCCTAATAAGGCAACAACTGCCCGCCGCAGCTCTTCGACCAGAGTTACCGCTGCTGCAACGGCACGTTGTCAAGATTCAAGTGAGTCTGAAGTGGCGTCACAGTCGATGGAGTGGCGGTTTTCCCGTACGACAATTTCACGAGCGTACCGTGAATATCGGAAATCCGGTAAAACATCAAATCTCCGACATCGCCGCGGCCGGGAAAAGACCCTGCAAGAACGGGACCAACAACGACTGAAGAGAATCTTTCAACGTGACAGAAGAGCAGTCTTCCACAAATTGCTGCAGATTTCAATGCTGGGTCATCAACAAGTGTCAGCGTGCGAATTTTAATGTTGATGACTGGCAACATGTTTCCCGATCGGACGAGTCTCATTTCAAATGTATCGAGCGGATGGACGTGTACCGGTATCGCGACAACCTCGTGAATCTGCATGTCAGCAGTGGACTGTTCAATCTGGTGGAGGCTCTGTAATCTATGTGGGGTGTGTCTAGTTGGAGTGATATGGGACCCCTGATACCTCTAGATACGACTCTGAGAGGTGACACGTACGTGAGCATCCTGTCTGATCATCTGCATCCATTCATGTCCACTCTGCATTCCGACAGACGTGGGCAATTCCATCAGGACAATGCGACACCCCGCACGTCCAGAATTGGTACAGAGTGGCTCCAGGAACATTCTGAGTTCAAAAAGTTCCGCTGGCCACCAAACTCCCCAGACATGAACATTACTGAGCATATCTGGGATGCCTTGCAACATGCTGTTCAGAAGAGATTTCCACTCCCTCGTACTCTAACGGATTTATGGACAGCCCTGAAGGATTCATGGTATCAATTACCTCCAGCACTACTTCAGACATTAGTCGAGTCCATGTCACGTCGTGTTGTGCCACTTTTGCTTGCTCACGGGGACCCTGCACGATATTAGGTAGGTGGACCAGCTTTTTTGGCGCTTCAGTGTACATGGAGAAGTAGATCTAAAACACTTACAATATAACTACATATTCGTTTAAAAATCACATCAATATGTAATGATGGCATGAAAATCAGATAGTTTCCTGTTTATTCCATTTACCAGGAGATACAAACCTGGGGTTATGTGGATCGGAGCGTGGATAGATTAAAGTTAGACATAGTGAGAATTACTGAACTTCAGTGGCACGAGGAACAGGACTTCTGGTCAAGTTAATACAGGGCTATAAACACAAAATGAAATAGATGAAATGCAGGAGTATATTTAGTAATGAGTAAAAAAATACAAACGTGGATAAGCTACTATGAACAGCACAGTGAGCGCATTATTGTAGCCAAGACAGACACTAAGCCCACACCCACCACAGTAGTAAAAGTTTGCACGCCAACTAGCGTCACGATGGAAATTGAGGAACTGTATGATGAGATAAAGGAAATTATTCCGATAGTTAAAGAGAGTCGAAAATTCAAGTCATGGAGGGTCTGGAATTTGATAGTAGGAAAAGAAAGAAGAAAAAGTAATTGGTGAACATGGACTCCGGGAAAGGAATGAAAGAGGAAGCCGCCTGGTAGAATTTTGCACAAGGCATAATTTAATCTAACACTTGGTTTAACAATCATATGAACAGCTTGTATACATAGAAGAGACCTGGGGGCACCGGAAGGTTTCAGATTGATTATATAATGTTGGACAGAGACTAAGGAACCAGATTTTAAATTGTAAGACATTTCCAGGGCCAGATGTGCACTCTGAGCACAGTTTATTAGTAGTGAACTGCAGATTGAAACTGAAGAAACTGCAAAAAGGCCGGAATTTGAGGAGATGGAACCTGGATAAACTGAAATAACCAGAGTTTGTAGAGGGTTTCAGAGAGAGCATTAGGGAACGGTTGACAAGAACAGAGGAAAGGAATACAGTAGAAGAAGAGTGGTCTTTGAGAGATAAAATAGTGAAGGCAGCAGAGGATCAAGAACGTAAAAAGACGAGGGCTATTTTAAATCCTTGGGTAATAAAAGAGATATTGAAAGGTGACAATATAAAAATGCAATAAATGAAGCAGGCGAAAGGGAATACTAATGTCTAACAAATGAGATTGACAGGAAATGCGAAATGGCTAAGCAGGAGTGGCTCTTTGGAGAAAAGAGAACCTCCTGTATAAATATCAAGAGCTCAGATGTAAAACCAGTCCTAAGCAAAGAGGGGAAAGCAGAAAGGTGGAAAGAATGTTCAGAGGGTCTATACAGTGGAGATATACCTGGTGGCAATATTGTGGAAATGGAAGAGGACATAGAGGAAGATGAGAAGGGAGATATGACACCACATGAAGAATTTGACAAAGCACTGAAAGACATAGGTCAAAACAAGGCCCTGGGAGTAGACAAAATTCCGTTAGAGCTGCTGATAGCCTTGAGAGAGCCAGCGCTGACAAAACTCTTCCATCTGGCGGGCAACATGCATGTGACAGGCGAAAAAATCCTCAGACTTCAAGAAGAATATAATAATCCAAGTTCCAAAGAAAGCAGTTGCTGACAGGTAGGAAAATTACCAAACGATCAGTTCAATAAGTCACGGCTGCAAAATACTAACACTAATCCTTTACAGAAGAATGGAAAAACTGGTAGAAGTGGATTTCGGGGAGGTTCAGTTTGGATTCTGGTGAAATGTTGGAACACGTGAGGCAATAATGACCCTACGATTTCACATAGAAGATAGGTTCAGGAAAGTTAAACCTACGTTCATAACATTTGTAGACCTAGAGAAAGCTTTTGATACTGTTGACTGGAATGCTCTCTTTCAAATGCTAAAGGTGGCGGGGGTTAAATTCTGGGAGAGAAGGGCTTTTTACAGTTGTGCAGAAACCACATGGAATTCACAAGAGTCAAGGGGAACGAACGGGAAGCAGTGGTTGAGAAGGAAGTGCGACAATGTTGTAGCCTCTCCCCGATGTTATTCAATCTGTATATTGAGCAAGCAGTAAAGGAAACAAAAGAAAAATTCGGAGTAGGAATTAAAGTCCAGGGAGAAGAATAACAACTTTGAGGTTTGCCAGTAACACTCTAATTCTGTCAGAGACAGCAAAGGACTTAGGAGAGCAGTTGAACGGAATAGACAGTACCTTGAAAGGAGGATATATGATGAACATCAACAAAAGCAAAACAAGGATAATAGAATGTAGTCGAATTAAATCAGGTAATGCTGAGGGAATTAGATTAGGAAATGAGACACTTAAAGTAGTAAATGAGTTTTGTTATTTAGGAAGCAAAATAACTGATGATGGTCAAAGTAGGTAGGATATAAAATGTAGACTGACAATGGCAAGAAAAGCATTTCTGAAGAAGAGAAATTCGTTAACATCGAGTTTAGACAAGAAAAGAATAGAAGCTTTCTAAATATGGTGCTACAGAAGAATGCTGAGGATTAGATAGGGAGATCACGTAACTACTGAGGACATACTGAATAGAATTGGGGCAAAGAGAACTTTGTGGTACAACCCAACTAAAACAAGGGATCGGTTTGTAGGACACATTTTGGGGCATCAAGGGATCACCAATTAAGTGCAGGAGAGAAGCGTGGGGGCTAAAAATCGTAGAGGGAGACCAAGAGATGAATAGTGTAAGCAGATTGAGAGAGATCGAGGGATGCAGGTGCTTGAGGACCGATTAAATGAAAAATTCATTAGCCTAAAGTCCAAACAGGAGCCGCATGTTGCAACAATATTTTTGCAGTAGTTACTCGGAGATGAAGAGGCTTGCAGAGGATAGAGTAGCATGGAGAGCTGCAGCAAACTATTCCTTGAACTGAAGACCATGTGAGATGGCAAGAACTATGCTCCTTACATGAAGTCATTAAAGATCACCTAACTCACGTTGAGCGAACAGTAGGGCTGAACAAAAATAACTGACGAGGCACAATGCACCATGTAGAAGGCATAGAGTCGACGTATTAGAATAATTAACATCGGGTGATGGTTTTAAAGTAATTCACACGACATTAAAACTAAGTGGAAACACGTCGATTTACTGGAGGCTAGTTTATCCCAGGGAAGTATTCGAGTGACCGTGGCCGGCGGGGGAGTGGCGAAGGGAAGCGACAGCAGGCAGCTTAGGACTGCTCGAGCTCTGAGAAAGCGGTAACGGGGCGCGGCCTCCAGCCGCCTTAAGATGAGCGACAGTGAGTGGGTGGTTGACCCCATCCTGGTGTACCGGGGAGCAGATGGAGAACTTGTACACCTGTTGATAAATGTCCGTCGTCTCGTTTTCATTGAAACATGTGAGAAAGCCGCGCATAGCTATGGTGGAGCGGTCAGCAGAGGTCAAAATATGCGTGTTTGTGACGATAGCAACTTCACGCTGAATTCACGGTCCGCAGAGTCTGAAGTAAATCAGGTGAAGAGCGACAGCATGAAATACGCCGGCCTCCCATGGGAACGTAGGAACAAGGAATTTGAAGTACTCTCGTGGAAAAATTGGCGTTTGTAGAGACCCTAACCTTGATGGGTGGCCTGGGAGGAGCAAGATAGCAGAAGTTGAGAGGAAGGGAAATTTTGTGGGAATTTGTTCACTTCCCAGATCAGGCATTGGTCGGCGCTGGGAAGTGGCGCATAATTAACGTGACTTGAGCTGCAATTGGCATAACTGATTTTGCTGGAGGGGAAACCGAGGCAAAGAGCGGACTGGGAGAAGTCTCCGTAGAGGTCTGCCGTTCCCAGCTTGCCTAGAGTGCGGACGTGGCGTTTTTTACTCAGCTTGCCTGAGAAAGAGTGATCTTCTCTGCAGTTTAGGACTTAGCAAATGGAGCGATTGAGCTTGGAGATAGGAAGTTTTGGTTCAGCTATGTACTGAGCAAGATAGCTAGGAGTGAATAGACGAGCGCAGCCTTGCAGCACCACGAGGTCGGCCGACGTCCGCATAACGACACCGCTCGGCCACGCTGAATTCGGTGATATTGCGCCCGCTCCAGCCACTGATTTATTTGTTGGATCACGTCGGCAAAGTTTCCACGAGGGTTTCATGGGCCGTGTATCGTAGAATTCTTCTCGCACTTCGCATTACGACTGGGTCAGTCGTTAGGAATTACTTTTGCTTTATCGCGCTTTACTCCGCGCAAACGCAATTTATTACCACTGCCTGTTAGGAAAGTCATGTAATGTGATGATTGAAGGCCGTGAGTTAAAATAAATCTGTGCTAATCGACTGCATCTGTTTTCAATCAAGTAGTTGAAATTCCAAGTCACTTTCTTAATTAATTTTATGTTCAACATTTGCATCTGGTGTACAATAGCTGAATATAACATCAATGTGCACCCCTTTTTAATTAAATGGGGTCAATTCTGAACCAATTAATGTCAACACTGCCACCGCAATTCAATCAGGAGTCACAGGGCCTTATTACTTTCTTTGCATTATCCGACATTGTGACAGTTTTGCACTCTCTGTTGATCTATTAGTCAATTACCTGGGGTGAACACACGCCAAAACCAGATAAGTGACGGATGGCGTGATACAACCACAACAACAACATGAATGACGACTGGAGTTTAACATTTCTTTTACATTGATATGAAATTTTTATCATACCAAGCCGACAGCAAAAATCAGTGTTGAATAAATAACAATACTCCCAGCTAACAAAAAGTGTGTGATCGTTGTAATGTAACTAGCTGAGGACCTATAGTGTGAATCGAAGTACTACTACTACTACTACTACTACTACTACTGCTACAACTAAATATTGTTAGGATTCTATTAGAATCTGTAGTATGAATTCACTGCCATAGAAGCTAGTGTTTGAATCAATGGAATGAACATGCTACTATCACAATCAATAGTATTTCGTCAACTGCACCGTACTGACCACACACCTGTATGAACTACTACAATGCATTTTCCCATCCAAGCACTGTTATAATTGACTGTGGTGAAGCGCTGAATTTGCGCTACGGTGGTTTGAGGAGCACTCACGTTGAGCTCGTAGCCATCAAATTCCTCTGACCTGAATGCATTCAGAACCTTATTGGACGTTAGCTCTATACCCACAATTACTCGTAAAAGAAGTTGCGTGTAAACATGTGATGATGGCTACCTCTGGAAGAAGCCACTGTAGAATTGATTCGCCTACATATTCTGTCTGCCAACAATCGTAAACCTGTTTGTGGATTGCATTGTAAGTTGACAGAAAACCTTCACTATCATGTCCATGGTAAAAATATTCTCATACATGTGGCTTATAATTGTCTGTGATGTTTCGATCACACTGCCATGGTTCGTGGCTTGAGAGACTAAGAAACAACCAACCACGATGGAGCTTTCGCAGTGAACTAATATAACAACTAATCACTAGTGAGCTTTCACTGTGGACTGATGTGACATTAGCATAAGGGTTTGAGTACCCGTCAGACCGACGTGGTTAACACCGACGTGACATCAGAAATGATTTAGAAATCCTGTGGAAGCTTTAAATGTTAATTGTTGTTCGTGGGTCTTGCAGAATATTAAGAACAAGTGACCAAACTTTATGAAATGAGAGATAAACAATCCACAGAAATCATTGTAGAATACGGTAAAAAAGAAATTAGTGTTGAAAACGATTCAGGAAAACTTACAAAGTGTTAATGACAATGTTCAGGTAAAAGACAAAATGTGGGCAGACTGTTCAACATACATAACAATTAATAGAAGAATTTGGGGCTAGGCAGGAATGATGACAAAATGAACATTGAGTGAGTGTGTATGAAAGCTAAAATGTGGCTGAAACAGAATCTATTATCTGAAATAAGCCCTGCGGTAAATATTGGAAACTATGATGTATGTGACGTCGTTAGTAGAGAAGAGACTGTAATTAATTCAAGTAGTTGTAGTCTCCTTGTCGCCACTGTGGTGTCCTGTACCGTAGGAAGCAAGGGAGAGTGTATTATTATGGGTGGCTGGTATCCTCTACCTACAACACAAATGCACACGTAGATTAACACGTTTCTTTATTTACGTGAACAGATAGCTGTTGTTGAACTTTAATAGAGTCTATGTGTTGTGGTACATGCTCATCCGTAATAGTCCTGTTGCAGACAACGTTGGTACTCTTGCTATTACATTAAACTGGACGCTCCGCGCGTGATCTGCCAGAAATAAAAATGGAGTGTGAGTTAGTAAATGAGGACCTCTGGTCAGCGACGGCGATCTATATACTTGCTGTCAAGAGGGCGCTGGCGGTGTGTTGCTTTCGGTGTGTCTTTGGCCTCTCTCGTGACAGACGCAATGGATCCAGCGCCTGCTATCGATCTGCGCATTACATCTTTGCCGACCAGTGTGCTGGCTACAATTTACACCAGCACATTCCTCCCCATCTGCCCTCCCCCCCTCCCGAAATGCCGCACCGTTGTCATGTAGGGAGCCTGCGAACTACAGTGTCGAGGGGGGCAGGATGGTGGGTGGGGCATGGAGATTAGCTGGGAGCCGTGACTGTGGAGGACGGCGTTCTCCCGACCGTACCCCGCCATCTGGCTTGTGAGGCAACAGGGACATCCTCCTGAAAAATGCTGCCAGGGGACACGTCCAGGCCTGAGGGCGTGTCCAGTGGCGATGATGGAGGCAGCGACGACGAGTCCACGTCCATCAGGCCAGCGAGCAGCGACAGCGGGGCCTCGGCCCATTTTTTACAACAACATAACCCACTACATTCAGGGTTATTACTATTTCGTTTCAGAAATTGCCTAAAATTACAGAATTGGTCAAAACATTGTGCACCTTTAATTTCAAAATCATTACACTTATTTGGTAAATGATGATGACGAGGTCCCATACTCCGAGGAGCATAGGGGACGATACGGGAGACCCGCACTGCTGTACTAGGCAATGTCCTCGTGGAGGTGGTTTGCCATTGCCTTCCTCCGACCATAATGGGGATTAATGTTCAAAATGTGTATGAAATCCTATGGGACTTAACTGCTAAGGTCATCAGTCCCTAAGCTTACACACTACTTAACCTAAATTATCCTAAGGACAAACACACACACCCGTGCCCGAGGGAAGATTCGAACCTCCGCCAGGACCAGCCACACAGTTGGGAATTAATGATGATGAAGACGACACAACAACACCCAGTCATCTCGAAGCAGGAAAAATCCCTAACCCTGCCGGGAATTGAACCCAGGACCGCGTGCGCGAGAAGCGAGAATGATACCGCAAGACCACGAGCTGCGGACTATTTTGTAAGTATAAAAGGATTTTTCAACATCACCGTAGCTAGCGTCTTTTGTAAGAAACATCCATTTGAAACACGAAAAGTCATCAGCCATAATTTCAAATATTAATGGCACGACTGACTTATGCAGCAACATAGCTGCCTTAAAAAAAAAAAAAAAAAAAAAAAAAAAAAAAAAAAAAAAGTTTAACTTAGTTATCAAAGCCTTCTTCTCTTGGAATTTCCAGCTCCCGTTTGGTCTTTAGGCAAATGAATTTTTCATTCAATCGGTCCTCAAGCACCTTGAATACAGAATCTAAAATTTCAGGCACTTCAAGCACAGAATTGCCCTCCTTTTCTAGTTTCAGAGTATTTGAACTGAATGCAGACATCAATGAATGCAATTGCTATATGTAGGCTTTACTTAAACTGGTCTCAAAAACTGAAACAAAACCTCTGACGGCTTGCTCTCAGACAGAAAATAAGATTTCAGAGCGAGATTAATTTCCAGCACCCTTTCAATTGTTGGGAAAAGATTGTAAAAAGAGACAACCGCCTATTTTTCACATGAGACAGGACTTATTTGAAATTGACCTCAACAAATTCACAGAAAGAGTGTAAATGGTACGTTCTAACAGTGTAAACAGAGAAATAATGACGAATTTTCGCAATGACACATTCTCAGTCGATAGAGATCAGCTCCATGCTAAATTGTTTACGTAAAATGTGTTGCAATGTTTCTGTAATATACTGTGCAACAGTCTCATATGCTTCATTGGAGTAGATTTTATGTCAATTACCTTTGTTTTTAAACCACCAAGTTTGCAGTCAAAATACTGAATAAGCATGACCATTTTAAATTGCTGTGTTTGCTTCCATCGTTCGAGACAGCAGAACAACATATATCACTCAAAGTTTCCATGGTTACATTCAAGACATGAGGAGCAGTTACATTGTTCATAATGCTTTGAGTTTTTGTTCTGGCTGAGTGACATGCGTTTCGTTTTATAACATTTAAATAAGTTAATGGTGTTTACGTATACTATGCGGAAATGGAGAATTTCTCTCATTCAGTTTTCCGCGTATAAGTAAATTGAATAGCTAAGAAACCATGACGTAAAACCACGAAATAAAACAGCCTACCGAGCTATTTCATACCTTTATCGGCCACCGAGACGTAACTTCCAGCTATACATATTTTACATTCTGCTTCGAATCCAGGCAGGATATTTGTAAGAAAGAACATCTTGCGTTTAGGCATTTCCAGATATTTTATAAAACTCACTTGGTTACAAAAAACAGCAAATCACACTCACACATGAGTACCGAGTACACGACATGAAACGTATAATGCCAAGCCCAGGCAATGCGAATCCAGAACTGAAAATGGGGAACGGAAATTTTAAATAATCGGTATTTGCACTCGCTTATGGATCGATCCACAATCAGTAGTGAAAAATCGATAAAATCGACGATTCTGCTGCCATCTGTGGATAAGATATGTAAGGAAAGAACATTAGAACGGGAAAAATTTCAAATATAATTTTATGAGGGTAAACTTTGCGAAAAAGGAGGACGATGTCAAAATCTGTCCCTGACAATGATTAAGATATTAAAAGGAGGACATGTCCGGATTTATGCTGACGTCTGGTTACTCTAGCTTTTCATAACGCAGAAAAATAGCTTTTAATGCACTGCTTAGAAGGAATTATTCCGAAAACTGGTAGTAATACTACGGTATTAATTACTCTGTATGAACTGCAATCCCTCACTCTCTGGCTAGCGGCGCGTCATACAGGAATCTGATATATTTCTAAAAGTGCACTTCGCATCAGTATGTCTCTTGGTACAATGTGTTTGCAACACTTCAGTGGAAGGACTTGAGGGATTTAATATAGGAGATTGAAATAACGATCAAATATGATAATATTTTGTTGTCGTTCAACATCATAGTGAGAGAACTATTAATTTAATAAATACGATATATTGACGACAAGAGTTATAGGGCACGAAAAGTAATGTATGCAATCTGTGTACTAAAAAGAAACTGTTGACTAATTGTTTAACACCAATGCTTGATGTAACTTTAAAACAGTTTAAACGTCTTAAGGCCCCATGTAGAATAAAGCTATGGTTCACTAGTGCAGATGTTCTACTTAGACGGCAGCTGAGAACGTCGTTCTTCAAGTTTCGCTCATTGTATATATTCTTTACCGTTTTCATAGCTCTGGTCCTTCACCTAAGCGTCACGTTCATGGAAGCCATGGTTTTCTCGTTTTTCCAGTTCCTCACTCGTGTAGACAAGAAACAAACCGAGTGTATTTTTAGGTGGGCACACCAACTTCAGAACTGAAGCTAAATACTGTCATTTCTTTAAGTTTTATGTTTTCCGTCGTTCCTTAGTAATTTGTCCATTAGCGAACCTAATCTCCAAGACCGAAATAATACTGTTCCGCGTGACTTGGCACGTGGCTTGAGGAAGAGTTAGCAAGGCGCTCCAGAGAAACAACCTTCTCCACACTTAACAGACAATTTAACGTATGACAAACTACAGACAGCAGCCATTCACACGACGTACCATCTGATCCTTAACAACAACTAGCTAGAACTCTGACTGTTGCTTCTGTGACACGAATAAGTTAATCTCTAGTGCCCCCCCCCCCCCCCAAGGTGGTGACGGGGGAGGGAAGGGGGGAGGGAGGATGGTTCAGAGAGGGGTTGGTGGCTGTGCCCTCGCCTATTGTTACATACACTATGTGATCAAAAGTCTCCGGACATCTGGCTGAAAATGACTTACAAGTTCGTGGCGCCCTCCATCGGTAATGCTGGAATTCACAAGTGTTGGCCCCACCCTTAGCCTTGATGGCAGCTTCCACTCTCTTAGGCATACGTTCAGTAAGGTGCTTGAAGGTTTTTTGAGGAATGGCAGCCCATTCTCCACGGAGTGCTGCACTTAGGAGAGGCATCGATGTCGGTCGATGAGGCCTGCTACGACGTCGCCGTTCCAAAAGATCCCAAAGATGTTCTATAGAATTCAAATCAGGACTTTGTGCAGGCCAGTCCATTAAAGGGATGTTTTTGTCGTGCAACCAATACGTCACAGGCCGCGCATTATGAACAGGTGCCCGATCGTGTTGAAAGATGCAATTGTCATTCCCGATTTGCTCTTCGACAGTGGGAAGCAAGAAGGTGCTTAAAATATCAGTGTGGGCCTGTGCTATGATAGTGCCATGCAATACAACAAGGGGTGCCAGCCCACTCCATGAAAAACACGACCATACCATTACACCAAAGCCTCCGAATTTAACTGTTGGCACTACACACGCTTTCAGATGATGTTCACCATATCCGATCGCCACATTGTGTACCGTGATTCGTCACTCCACACAACGTTTTTCCACTGTTGAATCGTCGCATGTTTACGCTCCTTACACCAAGAGAGGCATCATTTGGCATTTACCGGCGTGATGTGTGGCTTATGAGCACCTGCTTGATCGTGATATCCAAGTTTTCTCACCTCTCGCCTTACTGTCATAGTACTTGCAGAGGATCCTGATGCAGTTCGGAATTGATGTGTTATGGTCTGCCTATTACACATTACGACCCCGTGTAACTGTCGGAGATCTCTGTCAGTCAACAGACGACGTCGGCCTGTACGTTTTTGAGCTGCACGTATCCCTTCACGTTTCCACTTTACTATCACGTCGAAAACAGTGGACGTAAGTATGTTTAGGAGTGTGGAAACCTCGCGTACAGACGTATGACAGAAGTGACACCCAATCACCTGACCACGTTCGAAGTCCGTGAGTTCCTCTGTGCGCCCCATTCTGCTCTCTCACGATGTCTAATGACTACTGAGGTCGCTAATATGGAGTACCTAGCAGTAGGTGGCAGCCACAATACACCTAATGTGAAAACAGATGTTTTTGGGGATGTACTTGTCTACCACCCATCTGACCATCCACTTCATATACTTAAAATACGAGGGTTGCCCAGAAAGTAATGCACAGCATTTTTTCTTCTACTCTTCTTTATTGAACATAATGAGAATTACACAGACGAAGGAATGGTGTTTTAGCTACACTCTCTACTTTTCCACGTAATTTGCTTTCCGTTTTATGGCCTTCATCCAGTGCGAAACTACCCTGTCGGAAGCAATCCTTGTCCTGGTGGCGGAGCCACTGCTTCATTGTGTGTACCACCTTTTCCTCGTCCTCAAAATGGCGGGCCAGGTCACGGCTGTCGGGTGTGGACGGCCTCCCCGACCGCTGCAACTCGTGCAGCTCCGTCGAACCGCCTTCTGACGACCTCACCCTCCGTGCCCAGCGACTAACTGAACTTCTGTCGACAGCAGATGCTCCATAGACTTTGCACAAGCGTTTGTGAATATTCCCCGCAGTTTCTTTCTCTGCAGTCAGAAATTCAATCACGTCACGTTGCTTGTAACGTACATCATCTATAGACGCCAGACGAAACTGTCTCGTCGCTACGTTATCTGTCGGAAGTGCCGGAAACTTGACGCGGTCGCTCAGGAGATTAAAAATATACAGGGTGTTACAAAAAGGTACGCCCAAACTTTCAGGAAACATTCCTCACACACAAATGAAGAAAAGGTGTTTTGTGGACATGTGTCTGGAAACGGTTAATTTCCATGTTAGAGCTCATTTTACTTTCGTCAGTATGTGCTGTACTTCCTCGATTCACCGCCAGTTGGCCCAATTGAAGGAAGGTAATGTTGACATCGGTGCTTGTGCTGAGATGTGACTCATTGCCCTACAGTAATAGCATCAAGCACATCAGTACGTAGCATCAACAGCTTAGTGTTCATCACGAACGTGGTTTTGCAGTCAGTGCAATGTTTACAAATGCGGAGTTGGCAGATGCCCATTTGACGTATGGATTGCCAGCCGCGGTGGTCTCGCGGTTCTAGGCGCGCAGTCCGGAACTGTGCGACTGCTACGGTACCAGGTTCGAATCCTGCCTCGGGCATGGACGTGTGTGATGTCCTTAGGTTAGTTAGGTTTAAGTAGTTCTAAGTTCTAGGGGACTAATGACCACAGCAGTTGACTCCCATAGTGCTCAGAGCCATTTGAACCATTTTGATTTATGGATTAGCACGGAGCAATAGCCGTGGCGCGGTACGTTTGTATCGAGACAGATTTCCAGAACGAAGGTGTCCCGACAGGAAGACGTTCGAAGCAATTTATCGGCGTCTTAGGGAGCACGGAACATTCCAGCCTATGACTCGCGACTGGGGAAGACCTAGAACGACGAGGACACCTGCAATGGATGAGGCAATTCTTCGTGCAGTTGACGATAACCCTAATGTCAGAGAAGTAGCTGCTGTACAAGGTAACGTTGACCACGTCACTGTATGGAGAGTGCTACGGGAGAACCAGTTGTTTCCGTACCATGTACAGCGCGTTCAGGCACTATCAGTAGCTGATTGGCCTCCACGGGTACACTACTGCGAATGGTTCATCCAATAATGTGTCAATCCTCATTTCGGTGCAAATGTTCTCTTTACGGGTGAGGCTTCATTCCAACGTGATCAAATTGTAAATTTTCACAATTAACATGTGTGGACTGACGAGAATCCGCACGCAATTGTGCAATCACGTCATCGACACAGATTTTCTGCGAACGTATAGGCAGGCATTGTTGATGTCTTGACTGGGCCCCATGTACTTCCACCTACGCTCAATGGAGCACGTTATCACGATTTCATACGGGATACTCTACCTGTGCTGGTAGAACATGTGCCTTTACAAGTACGACGCAACATGTGGTTCACGCACGATGGAGCTCCTGCACATTTCAGTCTAAGTGTTCGTACGCATCTCAACAACAGATTCGCTGGCCGATGGATTGGTAGAGGCGGACCAATTCCGTGGCCTCCACGCTCTCCTGACCTCAACCCTCCTGACTTTCATTAATGGGGGCATTTCAACTCTCTTGTCTACGCAACCCCGGTACCAAATGTAGAGACTCTTCGTGCTCGTATTGTGGATGCCTGTGATACAACACGCCATTCTCCAGGGCAGCATCAGCGCATCAGGGATTCCATGCGATGGAGTGTATATGCATGTATCCTCGCTAACGGAGGACATTTTGAACATTTCCTGTAACAAAGTGTTTGAAGTCACGCTGGTACGTTCTGTTGCTGTGTGTTTCCATTCCATGATTAAAGTGATTTGAAGAGAAGTAATAAAATGAGCTGTAACATGGAAAGTGAGTGTTTCCGGACACATGTCCACATAACATATTTTCTTTCTTTGTGTGTGAGGAATGTTTCCTGAAAGTTTGGCCGTACCTTTTTGTAACATCATGTGTACGTAACGTTTCGCATTGGTAGCATTGTTTTCGTAAAAATAAAAAAAATAAAAAAATTGCGGTTCCTTACTTGCTGGGCAACACTCGCATCTTCCATGTTATTCGTGTTCTGTCAAAAAACATTTATGATACACAGTTTCAAGCCTGGTACTCATGATTCCGTAACAATGACGTTTTCGTCTATAAGGCTGGCAGAGTTTTATCAGACGTGTTTTCTTATTAACCCGCACTGTGCTCTTCTGCTGATGCTGGGATGCGCGCGCAGTCCCGCCAGGTGGCGCCGCCGGCCGGCCTACCTGCCTCGCAGACACCTGCCCGCCTCCGCCCCCTCCCCCCCCCCCCCCCCGCCCCGTCTATACCATCGCTGGCGCCCCCTCCCCCCCCCCCCCGCCAAGGAGTCGCCATCGCCACCGCTGCCGCGCTGGCCCGTGCGCCGTGCAGAGCTGCCAGTCGCTTAGCCGCCTCGGTCGCGGGTGTGTGTGTGTTGCTGGCGGTCCCGGGTTCGTGACTGGGTGGCGCTGCTTCTGCCGTGTCAGCTGACAAGCTGTGTCGCAGGCCGGAAGCTCCGTTTAGCGGTAGTGTGTTTGGTGCTAATTGAATGCGTGTGTCAAAACAGACGTCGCCGAAAGAGGATCTGCGTGTGTCTCACCTGGGATTAAACGCCGTCGTTCAGTTTGTCGAGCACCACTGCAGGTAAAGAGAAACCGACATATCTGTCTGCCACATTTTCACCAGTCTGTCTGTTTGTTTCGCTCTTCGTCTTTCCTTCCTCTACTATGGAAATGTGCATTTTATTGTGTCGTCCCATTCGAACCCGACGGTACGATTTTGATTACAGCTTCATTAATGTTACCGAGTAAAATTCTGTCGTACGTGGCGTTGCGTAAAGCCAGATGGCCCATACCGTGGTATCGGACCTCATTTGAGCTCCTTATCGAGTACAATTTGTTTCGCCGAGTTGTTTCGTATTCTGCGTCCCGAAGTGAACTACTTTTTATTACAGAGAAACTTGCTGTGACTTTCCCTGTTGTAGTAACAAGGACGTCCACCTGCTACCAGCAATATAATACAGGAGCCACACGAGTTGGAAAATCCCAGTTGTGTAAGCTGTTTCTTCCGTTCGCAAATTTTAGGGACTTTGGTGGGGAAGGAGAGAAAAGGAGACATTGCTCGCAGGGGGGGGGGGGGGGGGGGGAGGTGCAACTCAATGCTTCCTGACACGTGTTCAAATGCTCTGTCGTAACGGGCTGGAAGTTTGGGGTTCGATCCCTGTATGTTTTTACGGCTTTTCTCCATGTTAACGTTATTTTCACTTCCAGTAATCGGTTGTATACTTCGGACGTGCCAAGCTACACATTTCACCGATCTTTAGAAAATGCTGATATCGACAGAACTCGTCCTCACCGTGTATCGCTTCTACTTGTTTCTAGTTGAATTCTAGTACGAATGAATGTTTTGTTGCTGTGCTCACCAGTCCAAAGACTCATGTGATGCAGCTGTCCACACTGCTCTGTCCTGGACTGCGGCCTACACCCGTCTGAACCTGGTAACTCTGGAGCCTCGGTCTGCCCCACACTTCCTTCACGTACCAGGCTGACAATTTTGTGACGTTCCACGATGTGTCCTTTCTTTTACTAAAGTTGTGCGACAAATTTTTCTTTTCCTCAATTAGATTCAGTAGAAGGGCGTCAGCAGGCAGCATGTTGGGGGAGGGGGGCGTGATGCAGGACGAGAAAAAGAGTGAGGGGAAGCGAGAAGCGCTGGCACAGCCACTAAAGTAGAAAAATTCTTTAATGTCAAGAAAAATTATAAACATTTATAATGAACTTTACAGATTACTAAAATCTAAAAACATGTAGTTACAGCATAATCAAAATGGCTCTGAGCACTAGGGACTTAACTTCTGAGGTCATCAGCCCCCTAGAACTTAGAACTACTTAAACCTAACTAACCTAAGAACGTCACACACATCCATGCCCGCGGCAGGATTCGAACCTGCGACCGTAGCGGTCGCGCGGTTCCAGACTCTAGCGCCTAGAACCGCTCGCTCACTTCGGCCGGCTACAACATAATCCTCGTTGAGTTTTTGTAACTTCTTCCTACACTTTACTAATAAAATCCTCTTTATTGTCAACAATATAAATTCTGTGAATACTCGTAATTGCTAAACCACTGAGGCGGCTTTCTGACATTGTGCTCCACAACCACGTTTTGGTTCTTCTGAACCCTTAACTGAGGAGGTGTGATCTCTCGGACCGCGCGAAAATTTCCGAACTCGCTCTCCAAGGCCAGTTGTGGTGGATTGCTTCTATACCCAGCCTACCCTCCTTAAATTCTGAAGCCCACGATATTTTGCTGTCGGTTGCGTTATCGCGTTCCGTGTTTATTCTTGACAAGTGTTATTCATAGATGATGGAGTCTCCGAGACCGCGATTCATGAACCACGTACCTGTTTTGTTCAGTGCGGTACCGTATAGCTAAAAATGTGTTGCCACGCATGTTTCATTTTTAACTTTCCCCCAGTTTGATGAAATTGTTAGTCTGTTTACGGAGGAAGCTGTCAGTGATACAGACCAAGAAATAAACGAAAAAGGACGACGATTTTATGTTAGCCAGTGATCACAGTGCTGCTATGAACAAGAGTATCATTCAAAAAATGGTTCAAATGGCTCTGAGCACTATGGGACTCAACTGCTGTGGTCATTAGTCCCCTAGAACTTAGAACTACGTAAACCTAACTAACCTAAGAACATCACACACATCCATGCCCGAGGCAGGATTCGAACCTGCGACCGTAGCAGTCCCACGATTCCGGACTGCGCGCCTAGAACCGCGAGACCACCGCGGCCGGCAGTATCATTCAGAGGAAGAATTTCACAGAAGTTGTGATGGGGATCTGCCTGTTTTTTTTTCCATTACATACTTAAAGTGTCTGTTAAAATCGAATGTGTTCTGAGTGGTGATAAGAAAAATGTAGTTCCCAGCGATGAATGTCAATTTGTCAGACTTTCTTTTTTACCTATCGGGTGGAATTTTTAAGCGCAAATTTAAACTCTGGAATTTAGTTTTATTTGGGAATTTATTTGCTACAGAGATAGCATAATTTTTCAGAATGTAAAATTCATTACTCTAACAGTCTGTGTCTACTTTTTAAAATAACCACACAAAATTATCTGCTTTTTTGTGATAAATAGTAAAATGCTGCAGGCTTTGCTTAGTGCAATAAAATTAACCAGAAGCATTTAAAATAACACTTAAATAATTGCAAAAATAAATGTTATATAGGATAAATTAAAAATATCAAATGATTTTTGCCTTAAATCTCGGTTTAAACATAGGGGTCCCAGAGACCCCACCTCCTGGTTTACGATACAGAAAAGTCACCTCGCGAGTTAAGATTTTAACTGCTGAAAGACCCTTCCAGATCACATGTTGTGCAAGAGATAGAAATCAAAATTTCTAATGCCTTTCGTGTTTCGGGGAAGCAGCTTTCGGTTTCTTTCAGGATACTCAGAGCAGTTAGCCCCTCTGGTTTCCTTGTATTCTGTCACAATTTTCGCTGAAGTTCAATTTCACTTTCTACGTTCGATAAACCATAAAATACGGCGAAGGTTCTACAAGCATCCATTAAATGATCTTTTCTCATGGTTGTCATTTGCGCAGGATGTAACTGAGATAATGCAGATACTGGCGTGTTTTCTTAAAACGCGCTTCAACAGCGTGAATAGTAGTGTCTACATAGGGTACTCTATTATTAATGAGGCCCTCCAAAATTCTGATGGACTTTCTGCTGAAGGGTTGCCTCGACGTTGGTGTCTTCCAAACCAAATTTTGCAGCAATGACACTAGCATTCTTCATAATTTCGTCCGTGACTTTTCAGGGTAATCACGATGAGTTTTCAACAGCCGCAAAATTAATTTAATATACTGTGATGTGACCAAAGCAAAGGACGGAAGCAAGGACGTAGCTAAAGGGGAGGTTCGGGGCTACGGACCCCACTGTCACCTAAATAAAATTACACACGATCTAGCTGTGGTGTAGTGAAATTGAAAATATTTTGTTCTTCAATCAGACGTCAAAAAAATGGTTACGGACTATCTATAGTCACCAAGGCCATTCGTAGATTAAATTAGCCAAGACCGATCACTGTGCATTGTTAGCCACACTGGAGCTCGGTTGTTGTTTTGTTAATCAGTTAAGATCTTACTTGCAGTTGAATGCAAAGTAAGTTCTGCTGTTATTATATTTCGCTGTGTGCTGGTGTATAGTTTCTAATAATGGATAAGATTGTAACAAGAAAGAAGATGGAAACCGGTACTGATTCGCCCACCAGCGTTATGGTAAGTTAAAATTATGCACGCACTACTAAAACAGCCTAATTGCGTAACTACAGCAGTTTAATGTTAGCATTGGATTCGTTATTTGGAGACTGGTTGAACTTCGGGGTTGAATCAGTATTTCACAAGGCAGCGGAGCGGTAAACATAATTACAAATAACATTAAATTAAAATTCGTTGCATAAAAATACACTTGGATTTACATGTGTTGCTCAAAAATAAATTAACAAAAATATCGCTCAAACGGCTATGGTTCCATCCCTTTAAAAAAAGCTGTATATCCCGTCATTTGTAGCCCAAATGGCAAAATATCGCCCAGTTTTTCACCGGTGTAGTACTCAATATGAAAACCAGAACGATCGGACGGGTTCGTAGAGAGCGGAAGGGTATTTGGTAACAGCATAATCTACATTTCGTTCGTTTCGAAAAGATTTTTTCATCGGGTTACTTGAAATCACCCGAGCCCTAACGCCGCCCCTCGCCCCCGTCGCCGTTCGACCAAAATGTATTTACGCTCTTGAAATAGTATAATAACTTAAGCTAGGTGTTCTACGATTATCTTCAAACTGTAATGTTTTTAAGTTGTAGAAAGAGTGATATAAGTAATATTTTTTCTTTACTTTTGTAACATTCGTTATCTTGATTGGGAAATATTTATTTAATTTTAACGCTGGCATGCGACGATATGTGTAATTCAGCGGCATTTACCTTGGAAGGCGGCTAGCGATCGTCATTTTGTACTATGTATCTGTGCACTAAGTTGGCTCACTTATGAAGCAGCGATGTATCCCTTGCAGTTTTACTACAAGAACGATGTTCTACTGTGAAATGCATGGAGGTATAAAAAGAAGGGAAGTGGTGCTGCAGGCTTACGCCGTACGTTGCTTTGAAGCCACAGTGGGCGGGGCCAGCCGCCATTTTAAGTAGCCTAAAACAAGCAAACTCATTTATGAAGTCGCATACATTAGAAGGCTAGTTGAAATCAATGCGTGAATCAGTGTTAAGATCCCTATACAGTAGCTCGTGATATTTGTGTATTCCGTTTTGTTTTGTAAATGGAATTTGTTCCTGTGCTTCCATGCTGACAATTGAAGTAACATTTCAAGAAGTTCTTGATCACTAAAGAAAACTAATTGAGAAACTGGAGAGGATTTTATGTTCAAAAGGAATTCTGACTTGGTTTCAGGTAAGTCGTCAGTGTAAATATAGGACTACAGTAGTTCGCGTTGATTCTGCGTAATTTTTCATTGATAGAATCAGC
The DNA here is from genome assembly GCF_023897955.1 of Schistocerca gregaria. Lineage (NCBI taxonomy): Eukaryota > Metazoa > Arthropoda > Insecta > Orthoptera > Acrididae > Schistocerca > Schistocerca gregaria. The sequence continues at coordinate 36,592,772 of NC_064925.1, read as the reverse complement.
ATCTGTTTGCATTGTGATATGTTGTGAAATTTCAAACATTCACGAGTGCCGCCATAAACTAGTAATAATACAGTCAATAACAGGCTTAAACTAAATTGTGCTCCTTTAAAATTTTTAAGAATAGTAGGCCTATCCTCGTTCAAAACAATCATTCTCTAATTTCATAGCACAACTACGTGAGAAATAGGTTAGTCTGATCATTTCCGGACGTTGCAAAACTATTTTCGTAAGTTACCTGTACGAGTGTTTTGGATACGTAATTTATACCGTAGCAAATCAGTGTTTGTGGTTCTCATTTCAGTCAAAGAATACGTCAGCCCCGAATTTTATTGTATATCAGTGCAAATAAACGTGAGTTTTTGAGAATTTTCGGGGGCTACCATTGTCCTTTGCACTACTTACGAGCAATTTGTAGCAAATCGGCATTTGTGATTTAGTTACTGTAGTAATTTTCCTAACATATTGTGTTACATCTAGTTTTCCCTTTAACAGGAGTACGATACCTATATATATTACCTGCAGTTATCGTAGGCCCAAAATAACTCGGTTTACGGGTTTGCTAACAACTATAGTTGAACATCAAAGCCTTTTAGGACACCATTATTTTTTACCACAGGTTTTTGTGCCTTAATAGACATCTCGTTTTGTGTATTTGCTTCAATTCTTATATGGAATTAGCAACTTTTTAGGTCAACCGATTAAAAGATAATCAACGAGCTTTATTTAAAGTTATTTGTTCACTGTCATGCAATACATTGCACCAGCCAAAATGCAGACCCGCTGCCAATGCTGTTCTCAAACACGAGATGAGTTGGTTGACGTTCGTAAGCAGCTGGAAATCGCCATGACTACTGTCAAACAATTGGCAGCTGCTGTTGGAGGAGTTCGCGAGAGTTGTGTACCTGCGATACCCGTTCCAGAGGTACCTAACTACTACAGTTGACTGCGAGTGGGAATGGTAGATCTGGGCCTGCCGTACTGGGTGGATGGGGACGAGGGAGGACCCAGGGTTCTGTACCAATCCCCCTAACCAACAAGTCCTAGATGCTGTCGTTCGGCCGGCCTCAGTGGCCGAGCGGTTCTAGGCGCTTCAGTCTGGGACTGCTAGGGTCGCAGATTCGAATCCTGCCTCGGGCATGGATGTGTGTGAGGACCTTACGTAAGTTGGTTTAAGTAATTCTAAGTGCTCAGAGCCATTTTTGGACTGACAATAAACGCTCACATTGGTAGTTCTAAGTTCTAGGGGACTGATGACCTCAGATGTTAAGTCCCATTGTGCTCAGAGCCATTTGAACCATTTGCTATCGTTCACTGAAACTGAGCATGTGTCAGTGGGATTCATTTCACCTGCTTTGGGAGAACCTGTTTTGTCCTTGTCAAGACGATGCAAACGCAAAAGGGAGGATGGGTGGGGGGTCTATTAATCGTCGGCAGTTCAAACGTACGGTGAATGATGGTACCTCTTAGGGAAATTGCTTCAATGGACTGGAAGGGACGTCATGAGCAATCAGGAAGTATGCCTGGGGGCCTCATTCAACATGTTAAAAGAGTCTACTCTGGCAGCCATTGAGGGAACAGGGTGCAACAAACTGAAGATTGTATCGCATGTCAGAATAAATTATGCCTGTCGTCTGGGCTCCAAGACCATTCTCGGGTCATTCCAGCGAAAATCAGAGAAGGTTGAGAGGACCAACCTAGTGTTTGGCGTTTCAGCGAGGCTCACAATTTGCAGCATTGTCTCCAGAACTGATCGTAGCCCTTTGGACTGAACCAGAGACTTCGAAGGTTCTGTGACGAGCTAGGCTGCGATTTCCTTCACTTGCGCCGTAGAGTTGAGAACTGTAGGCTCCTCCTAAATAGATCAGATGTGCACTGCACATCAGAGCTCCTACTCAGCTACTTTGTGCGTGGTGCACATGAAGGTTTTTTGGATTAGGTGATTATCCATCCAGTCCAGATAACGATAGCCGTAGAAAATCCAGAAGTACCAGTGTAAGAGCGAAAGAATGTCTCCCACAGGTGAGCTCCTAATGGTAAATCGTCGAAGCATTCGCAACGAAGTGCCAGAGTTTGAAGGGCTCATGGTTGTGGTTGGGTTGGGTGATTTGGGGGAGGATACCAAACAGCGAGGTCATCGGTTCCATCGAGTTAGGAAAGGACTGGGAAGGAAGTCGGCTGTGTCCTTTCAAAAGAACCATCCCGGCATTTACATAAAGCGATTCAGGAAAATCAAAGAAAACTTAAATCAGAATGGCCGAGTTCAGGTTTGAATCGTCTTCCTCCCGAAACGCAATTGAAAAGCAGTGAAGCCCACATAATACTAGGTACAGAAAGGTGGTTGAAACCTGAAAAGGATAGCAGTGAGATTTTTGTGGAAAGTTTAAGTGCAACTCTAAAGGATATGTAAATGGGAAATGGACACGGTGTATTTGCCGCCACAGACGAGGAACTCAAACCTACCGCGATAGAGATTGAAGTTGCGTGTGAGATTACTTGGGCAAGTATCAGGGGTGCGCATAAAATGATAACTGGATCTTTCTATTGCCCTCCATACTCGTCTCCTGATGTAAGCGAAAACATCAGAGAAAACTTCAATTCTAAGAATGAGATTTTCACTCTGCAGCGGAGCGTGCACTGATATGAAACTTCTTCGCAGATTAAAACGGCGTGCCGGACCGAGACTCGAACTCAGGACCTTTGCCTTTCGCGCAAGTGCTCAAGTTTCAAAACTTCAGTTCACTAGGACGCAAGGTCCCCAGTCATATTGTAACCGTTTGTGGAGACTTTAACCACCCAACAATTAATCGGGAAAATTACACCTTTGTTAGTGATGGGCGTGATAAGACACCCTGTGAATTACTAAATGCCTTCTCTGAAAACTGCCTATAACAGATACTTAGTTCCTGCCAAGAGCTGAATGTTCCTCACTGAAGTACGATACCACCGCCTCGCCAAACTAGTAAATACAGTATTTTTACTAGTATTTGATGCAGTTTGAATTTTGGTAAGCATTGTTGCTACAAACGATTCATCATAACAGATACCGGTTTTAGTGTGGACGTCCTCAAGGAATCTAGGTCAATATGTTACCATTGGATGCAGAAAAGTTCCGTCATAAGTGGCCTTCCCCGAATATTGTTTGTTCTACATAATTTTCAGGGAAGTCATTTAATTTGTTTCGAGAATGTGTTGCTATACAAGTCATTTACGAAACTGTAACTATCCCTGTTGATCGTTAGATGGTTAAAGTATATCAGTATGATTTGAGACAGCGAACTGAAGTTTTCTCCAAAGTTTCAGTTACAACTGGTGTTGTGTCTAAGGGCCGAGATAATGATTCAGTTATAAGTTTGTGCTCCACAATACATGTTCAGTGCAATGTATATCGAATAAGTTTTGTCCGTTTCTTTGCAGGTGGTAGAATCACTGAGTTTGGACAAAAGTTGAAGCAAATAATAGCTTAAGACTTGGAAAGACTACTTGCCTTGTCTGAGAACATACAATTTTCTGATCGTAGACGTGAAACAAAGAAATTTGATGTGGAGTATAAATCTGCCAAGAGGAAGACGTCATTCGAAACGCGTCTGCCACCAGAAAATGCACACCGTCATCAGGCCACAAGTGGCCGATCGGGACCATCCGACCGCCGTGTCATCCTCAGTTGAGGGTGCGAATAGGAGAGCCTGGCACCAGAGAGGCAGTGCGCAAACTTTGAATAACCACTGTAACAACGTAAGGTCGCGAGATTTGTTGCAAAAGCCTAATAAATCCCGGTCACATGTTAAGGCTGTCGGTGACACGAAAACCAGTGCTCAGACACTTGTTAAACCGACTAAAACAGGAAATAGCGAACCATTCCATTTCCATTCACAAGCGAAAATTAAGGAAAGTTCACTGCTGCAGCGAAGATGACTAATAAAATAATTCGTATCGGCGGTGTCTGTCGAAAATGAAGCATGAATCGCTGGAACTCAGCGAAGATCAAGAGCGCGGGTCGATGGTAGCCTACAGCGAGACGTTCCGTGCAGAACTGCGCTCGTTCCTTGTGAACGAACTCCAGGAGACAAATAACAGAAGATTTCTCGAGAAGAGAACTTTTCTGTCGAGGTCGCATTAACGAAAAAAAGCAGCAGAACTGGCTTACAAACCTACAGTCTTATATGACTCTCATACATACGTTGTAGCGGAACTGCAAGAAGAATTACCTATATATAAAGCAGCATGGATTACGAATATGTCTATCACGCTAAAGTAATTCTCTCTCTTGACACACCATGCTTTTAAATGCGATGGATAGGGGTGACCTGGTGAATTCGGTGCGGTAGATTTTTATAAAGAAACCGAACAGCTTCCATTCAAGTGTTAAACATTCTATTTCTCGTACTTTCTGACGAATCCCCCTGGTAGTTTCTGCGACTACCGGAGTGGCTCCGTAACACTGCCGATTTCCTCCAGAGCCGCGCTTGTTCTCGGTTCCTAATGACCTCGTAGTCGACGGTACGTTGGCCTCCTAAGTCCATCAGTGATTTTTCTGTTTCACTCCATTTATTCTTGCCACGTATTACTTGTATTTGCTGTATATGCGGGATGACTATCCCAAGAGTCGTTCCGCGCGTTTTCTCCGGTGCTTCAGTACATATTTAGAATTTCGTTTTTGCATTATGTAGAGGCAATCGGCCAAAACAAAGACTGCTCATAACGTCTTTCACGAGACGCCCAGTGTCAACGGAAAACGTGGGTTTTTTACCAGTCACAAACAGTATGGTTTTCAAAGCGGAATTTTACGTGCCAGTTCGATAGAGCGACCCCCAAATTGATTTAGTGCGATATACGCTTCACTGGTATTTATTAACAGGGACAGTAAAGCACGAAGAGTAGAAGAAACTCCAGCAGCGACGGAGCAGCGCGACTCATTCGCTGCTCGAGTACGGATTATTCTTCGTGCTTTGCTGTCCCTGCAAATATATATCGCCAATAGGCTTGCCGCAGTGGTAACACCGGTTCCCGTTAGATCGCCGATGCTTAGCGCTGCCAGGCTTGGGTAGCCCTTGTGAGGCCAATTGACTGAAAAGTAGTGGCTCCGTTCACGAAGGCTGGCAACGGCCATGAGAGCGCAGTCGTGATGCTGACCGCAGGCCTCTCCGTGTGCGCACCCAGTGGTGCCTGTCGGTTGAGGGTGACACGGCTGTCGGTTAGTACCGTTCGGCCTTCCGAAGCCTGTTAATAGATAGATAGATAGCAGTTAATAGATAACTGCAAAACGAATATCGCACAAGACGCATTTCGGATCGATTTATAGCATGGGCACGTAAAATTGTGATTTATAAATCATTTTTGAGAAAGAGTTTTCACTCTGCAGCATAATGCGCAGTGATTTGAATCTTCCCGGCAGATTAAAACTGTTTGCCGGCGAGGGACACGAAACTGGGGCGTTCACCTCCTGCGGACAAGTGCTTTACCGACTGAGCTATCCTATCACGCTGGAGGACACGCCCCCCGCAGTACCGCGAGGTAAAGTTGTACTCGAGCAGCCCGCCAGCGTGGTCGGTAAGGGGGCCGAACCTCCCTCCCTTTAACAGAAAGTCGTGGGGCAAAGTAGCTCAGTTTGTGACGCAGTGGTCCGCGGAAGGCAATCGCCCCAGGTTCGATATCTTCATCTCCGAGTAACTACTGCAAGCTACATCCCTCTGAATCTCCTTACTCTATTCATCTTTTGGTCTCCCTCAGCGATCTGCTAGAAGTTTCAAAAATAATTTTGCTTGTGGCGGGAAACAAATCAGTGCTTTTTGTTGACAATGGGTGACGATCAGAGTCGCATGAAAGACGTGATAAGCAGTATCTGTGAAACGAGTCCCGCAACACATTACAAAATCACTTTGCAAACACCTTCCGAAGCAGCCTCTTAGATTCCCGTCTGTACGTAGCAGGGTAGTAACTTCAGTCCTTGCCAGAGTCGTTCATTTGTTTTCCACGCAATAGATGTCATTCCGGCACACTTCTCTGGTGTTCCGGTCTGTTGCGTTGTTAATTTGACAGAGGAATTATTTTGTAAACTGCAAATTTTTTTGCCATCCCTCGTTTCGGAAACCCCACGTCATTGTTCGAGACAGATATTGAATTATTTGGAGGTTTATGTGATGTCGTTTTTTGATTGTGAGAAATGTTGCAGCCTGGAAATAAGAATTCCACCACATGTAATGCTCTTTGGTTGCTGGTTACTGTCTCTACCTAGATTAGCTAGATGACCTTCAGTGTCAGAGTTTCGGTATACGTCGTAGACATAGGCAGGTCGCATCTCAGCGCTGCTTTTGTAAGCACATACACCCACGTTGAACACCGCTCTCTGATTCAGTCCAAATAAACAGCCGATGTGCGAAATCACACGCATCTGGCGTAATGCCGTTATTTTGAAATTGTCTTACACCGAAGAGCCAAAGACACTGGCAAAGCTGCCTAATATCGTGTAGGGCCCCTGGGAGCACGCAGAAGTGCCGCAACACGACGTACCATGGACTCGACTAATGTCTGAAGTACTACTGGAGGGAATTGACACCATGAATTCTGCACGTCTGTCCATAAATCCGTAAGAGTACCAGGGGGTTGAGATCTCTTCTGAACAGTAAGTTGCAAGGCATCCCAGATATCCTCAATTACCTTCATGTCTGGGGCCAGCGCAAGTGTTTAAAGTCAGAAGAGTGTACCTGGAACCGCCCTGTACCAATTCTGGACGTGTGGGGTGTCGCATTGTCCTGCTGGAATTGGCCAAGTTAGTCGGAATGCAGAATGGACATGGTCCATGGATTCGTGAGGTTGTCTCCATACCCGTACAGTTTGAAACGAGACTCGTCCGACCAGACGACATGTTTCCAGTCATCAACAGTCCAACGTCGGCATTGACGGCCCCAGGCCACCATAATGCTTTATGTCGTGCAGTCGTCAAGGGTACGCGAGTAGGCCTTCGGCTCCGAAAGCCCATATCGATTATGTTTCGTTGAATGGTTTGCACACTGACAGTTGCTGATAGCCCAGTATTGACATCTGCAGCAATTTGTGAAATGGTTGTACTTTTATCATGCTGGACGATTCTCTTCAGTCGACGTTGCTCCCGTTGTTGCAGGTTCTTTTTCTGGCCGCAGCGATGTCGGAGATTTGATGTTGTACCGGATTCATGAAATTCACGGTACATTCGTAACATGGTTGTACGGGAAAATCCCCACGTCATCGCAACCCCGGAGATGCTGTGTCCCATCGCTCGTGCGCCGACTGTAACACTACGTTCACACTGACTTCAAACTTGTAAGCTGCTATTGTAGCGGACACTTGTTGTCTTACGTAGGCGTTTCCGACCGCAGCGCCGTATTCTGCCTGTTGACGCCTGTAGCTTCTCCGCCCCCTGGCCCTGGGCTGCGTCACAGCGCGGCCGGCTGGTGCTCACACCGACAACACGTCGACTGCACTGTGCGCCGTGCGCTCCCCACTGCACCGTCCACTGCCCGTACTGAAAAATTGTTACGCACACATCTTGCTCGAATTCGTTAGGTACATGATAAACGACCACAGTGAGCGAGATACTGGATTTTTGATTATTGACTCGTTGCAGTCAAACCCAGCAACATACACCACTTGTGAATAAAATGATGTATTTTTCTAAATACTAAATTTTAAAAATGATAAATTGAGACTGAAATAGAGCTGCCGATATTGGCCCTGCTGCTCAATAACAACTTGGAAATAAAGTAAGCTTTATTTCATTTCAAAATTCCAATATTACTTTGAAAAAGCAGTGTACGTAAATCATACATACGCAACACAGTGTGTAGCAAACGAAAATTTTGCACCGCCACGAACAACAAAAACCGAAACTTAATGTCCGAAACAAGTTCAAATGGTTCAAATAGCTCTGAGCACTATGGGACTTAACATCTATGGTCATCAGTCCCCTAGAACTTAGAACTACTTAAACCTAACTAACCTAATGACAGCACACAACACCCAGTCATCACCGAAAGAAGTTTCAGCTTAATTTTTCACTCGGATAGACTTCCTATCGACAAAAAAAAGAGCTTCAGCATTGTCCGGTTGTAAAAGTGACCGTCTTGCGTTGAGAATCAAAGCGGCAGGACTAATATTTGTTCCAGAGGCCGAACTAGACGCTTCTATGAACAATATTTTACTGTCGGAAAACTTCGTCCGCTCGTTGTGCCGCGAGCATCCGTTTTGCAATTTTGATTTGAGTATTTCTCCAATCTATAGTCATCGACGCGTTCCCACAACGCAGGTTTCTGATAGTTGTGTGTATTGAACCGGTGACCTAGAAACGATGGAGAGGCTTCGTCTCGCCGTAGCCCTCAGTGGTTCACAACCCCGCAGCGCAGCAGGTCACAGCAGTCCACCCACCCCACCGCCGTCCCACACCGAATCAAGGGTTACTGTGCGGCTCAGTCCTCAGTGGAAACCCCCCAGCCCCCCCCCCCCCCCCACAACACACACACAGAGTCACACATTCAACACTCACTCCGGGAACGTCTCATACCAGGCGCGAGTGTAACCTCAAATGTTTGCGTGGTAGAGTAATTATGGTGTACGCCTACGTGGAGACAGTATTTGGGCAGCAATCGCCGAAACAGTGTAACTGAGGCGGAATAAGGGGAACCAGTCTGCATTCGCCGAGGTAGATGGAAGACCGCCTTAAAAACCATCCACAGGCTGGCCGCCACAAGGGTCCTCGACACTAATCCGCCGCGCGGATTCTTGCCGAGAACCGTTACGGCTTACCGCTCGGGAAGCAGCGCGTTAGGTCGCGCGGCTAAGCCGGGCGGGCTTCGATAGGTGAGTTATTGTGAAATTTGACGAAAGAATTGTTTCTTCGTGGCTTTCACGTGCTTCTTTCGCCATAAAGCTCTTTGCCTGACGGTGAAATAAAAAAGCTCTTTAATATATAGAATTACAAATCCACGACAGTGTGAGATCTCCTCTGAATATGGGCTTCCGATTATTGTACGACTAATAACAGTAAGATTCCATAACAGCGGATTCCAGTAGAAGATGCAGTTCTCGTCTGTACGGACACGCCGAGTTGCGAGTTAACACGTGTAGATACGTAGTTTGCTGATTTGAGCGAGCGAGCGAGCGCACGGGTACCTTGGTGACGTACGCGCCGCGGCCCGTCTCTTGTAAGCCGGTGGTGACGTCACGGGCTCGCTTCGTTCGAGACTATTGCAGTCCGGTGCGGCTGCGCACGGCTGTCTGGCCCGTGTAACAAGCATAGGCCGCTTCTTCACACAGCTGAGGTGGGAGCGGACGACGGCGGTGGCGCAGTACACCCAGCGTCGTACCGCCAGCCCGCGCAGAAGCAAAGCGCGCCGTGCCGGCGTCTGTCTTCTCCTCTTTGGATTTGTTTCTTAACTGTTCATAGTCGTCCCAACAAGCCGGTGCCTAGACTACAAGCGCTCAAAAAAGGAATAAAAAGAGAATACACAGAGAAAGGCAACTTCCACCAGAGTGTTCGGCCGCTTTGTTTAGCACTGCTACAATGTATTATGGGACATCTTCCTCAGGCACTACTTTTTCTCATCAGTAGTTGTCGATATCAGTATTATTTTTCGAATTTCGGACAGGTGAATATTATCTCAGTTGCTTCTCTGAGAACCTTCATCTGATTTTATACGCACTACGTTATATTTCAACCTAAAATTTATGAAAATTAATTACTGTATAAAATTTTTTAGTCTCGATATTATTATCGATAAGTACGAGTTCTGAATGTAGAGTTAACAATTTTTTTTAGAAACGTTTCAAATTACGAATTATTGACACACCTAAAATTTCTATTATTAATTACGCTATAGTGTAGTGGTTACTGGAATATGATTATTTCCACAGAGAGTCGTAAGGATGCATCTGATGTTGTCGGACGTATTTTTATCTCTTGTGCGAACGTATTTTTGTGTTTTGTGCGAACAGTGTAGTTTCCGCTTTGTTAATATGGACAATAGCTGCAAGCAGGAAGGAGGGCGTAGATTACAACTGATTCGAACAGAAGCTCATTTTCAGGTGGGGTTACAAAACCAAAATGTATGAGAGTAAAAACCGTTTTTAAAGTCTGTACAATTGGACTAGATGTAGCGTTGTAAGAAACACTGAGATTACGTACTGACGGAGATGGACCACAGTCATGTAAGCACGATAAAAAATTCCATTTGAGGGCGTTGTTGCTGCGTCTTTGCAAGGTAGCACGACTCCAGTGCGGGTTTGTATGCACCGACATGTAGGGGTGTCATTAATGTGACACGTGCTGCTTCGTGACAACGCACTACCCCATATCGTAAACTTCGTAACACAGAAGTTGCACCAACTCTTGTGGGAGACACTGAAGCACCCGCCCTACAGTCCTGATCTCTCCCCACGTGATAATCACGCCTTCGGTTCCTCAAAGAAAAGCCTCGAAGGATCGACGATTGCTGCCCGACCAGGATGTGCGGCAGGCAGTTACGGACTTCTTCACGTAGCAGGACACGGTGTTTTACCGTACGGGTGTCTTCAACCTGGTACGTCGGTGGGATGATAGCCTCAGCGCTCGAACGGAAACTTTTTACATAGCCTCAAATCTATATAAAATTTCCTATTCCGTGCACATTTACACATGACATCTTTGTCAGTAGAGACAACTAAAATATAACAGGCGCGGATTATATAGTAAGTACAAGAGTAGTTCTGGCCTCCAACGTCATTCATTAATGTTTTAGTTGTGTAATTGCAGTTCAGTACAGCTTCGTGTTCTCCTCACTCGTTTCAGCCACTCTCGCTGCACTGACTTCACGCCAGTGGGGTAGTGGAAGGCGCTGTGAGGCACTAGTGTGTTCCGTTTTGTTGCACAGGGCTGTCTAGCGAAGAGAGGTGATTTTTATGTTGTTTTTTCCCATTTTGCTTCTCTGTTTGGCACCCGCGGGGAGACCGTCGTCCGTGAGCCTTGCTCTTGTTCCCTGGCGGCTGTCTGCCGCCCACGGAGAGCGTCGCCGTCGCTTCACCGATCGCTCTCGCGTCAAGTCGCGTTGCGGCACGCTGCGCGCCGAAATGCAGCTCTGTAGCCGGCTCTGGCGTACAAGTCCTTACATTATACACAGTGACCAGGCGTGCGTATTCGGTCCGCGAGGAGGCACTGAACAGAGAGGCTTAGTAGAAGGTAACAGGAATACAACAACAATAAATGGCTCTGAGCACTTTGGGACTTAACTGCTCAGGTCATCAGTCCCCTGGAAATTAGGACTACTTAAACCTAACTAACCTAAGGACATCACACACATCCATGCCCGAGGCAGGATTCGAACCTGCGACCGAAGCGGAATACAACGAACAAAATGTTGTTATTAATTGACAATGAGAGCACTTAGTCACTTAAACAAAGTTTACACATCATTTCAAAATCTTATGGAACTTTTTGTAAGCCACAACCCCCACGATATGATGAAAGGAAAGTTTTATCACTAGCTACATTTTACCTGTTCACGAAGTAAAACTGCCGCATTATTCCTGACCTTTTAATTTATTACATCTTTGCGACTTACTCTAAGTGCGACTTATTTTGCAGACATTTACTTGTAGTACTCAATGTACTTGCAAGAATATCTCATTGTACGACACTCAGTTCAGGAGACATGTCGTCATAAAGACAGAGATGCAAGAATAACCGTCGCGTCACGCATGACGTTTTAATTTATTATTTCTTTATTACTCACTATATTCACAACACACATCACAGACAGAAGCCACGTATGTCACTGGATGTACTGGCAAAATTATATCAGTGGACGCGTGGCTCAGGATATAAGATGTCATAAGAATTGAACTGTCAGAAAATGAAACTGGAGAACGAAATTCGCTAGAGATGCAGGTGAAGTATGTGTAGAAATGCGAGTGAAGTATGTTAAATATACGGAAAATAAATTTGGCATGTGCGTACGCGATGGAAGTCAGAGAAAAAAAGCAGATTCTAAATCCATGGAAAGATTTCAGTTAAATTTGGTACACTTATTAGTTACGATCTGGAAAGAAATATTGTGAGCCTAAGAACCACCAGCCTCCTATTGTGGTAAGGGTGATAACGTGGAGAGAAGGGGGGAGGCGGAGGCGGACAGACAGAGGGGGGAAGGAGGAGATGGATGGATGGGGGAGGAACAGATGGACGGAAAGAAGGGTAGGAGTGGATGGACAAAGAGAAGGGTAGGTGAAGATGGGCGGGCAGTTTGGGGCAGAGGGGGGCGGGGAAGAAGGGGGAGGAGGAGACGGACAGAGGGAGGGGAAGGACGAAGGACGACTGGAATACATACGTACCTGGTCAACTCCGTGTTAAAATTTGTCTTGCCCTATTCGTGTAGTTTACTTTTTCGCTGCGGTAGTTGTAACGAATTTGTGCGGAAGTCTGTGCTCTTTTTGTAGACAATGTTAATTCTACGTAGAATGCCAATACCTTTGGCTTTGAATCCACTTGGCTCTCGTAACTGTTTTCTGGTAATTAGCGTTGCCTTCATCTCCAGTTGTGGTTATTCCGAGTGGAGACGTGACGAGTCGTCGTGTAGTTTTGACTCCGCCAGTCGCCGCGGGCGCGAGAAAACGGCCTGTAGTTCCGGCGCGGTGGACGCGCCCTCGCTTCGCCCGCCGCTGCCAAATACGCCCGTGCTCCGCCTGCCGCCTGCCGCCCGCCGCGCCATGTACAGGCAAGGGCAGCGCGCGCCCCGTACCGCTCGCCGCTCGCCTTGCGAAATGTCGGCACCAGTAAACACTCACTCGTACACGCACGGGCAAAGCCGGCACACGTTTGCGACTGCGGCGAGTCGGGCTGCAGACTGCAGGCTGCTCCCGCAGAGAAGCAGCTTGCCGGCAGTCGCGCACAAGTGTTACAAGTCTGGGTGTGTCTGGCTGCTTGCGAGGCGAACGCCGTCGAGACTGAAGCACCAGCTTCGTGCCCGTTCTGCCACACCGGGTAGCGCCGCCGTCTGACCGCCCACTGCCGCTCACTCGGTCGCTCGGTGGAATTGGACACAGCGGAAGGTCGGAAAGCAGTCCGCAGTCCGCTGTGAGTGGACAGGCGTGGGCGCAGTAACGCGACGATACGCTACAGCTCTTACCCGTCACGCCTCGTCTTGCACCAAAGTCTGGAGATACGAGGGGCGGTCGAAAAATTTGTAGCCCGGAATAGTTACCCTAACGTCTCGCACAAAGGACACTACCTACTTTTAGGGTGATCCACGGTGGGTATGCAAGTCAAATTTCGCGGCTCCAGCTTCGTTGGTTTTGCAGCTAGGATGCGCTGTATACCGCAGAGTAAGCAAAATGGCGAATATCTAGTGAATCTAGAAGCTTGCTGTGACTGAATATCTCCATTTGAAGTGAATAACGCCCGAGGAAATTGCGGAGGATATGCGGAATACACTTAAGGACTGTGCTCGGTCTTATGCAACACTGGAAAACTGGGTCTCCGACTTGGGACGTGGAAGGACGTATGCGGAAGACGCGCCACGGAGCGGAAGGCCTGCCACCGCTGCCAGGGGTGAAACACTGACTGCGATTCACGACACGACTTTGGAGGATCGCCGGACTACGCTGCAGCACGTCGTAACCACATTTGCAGTCTCCCTCGTGTGTGCTCGTGACATTGTTGTGGATATTTTGGGAATACGGGAGGTTTCATCTCGGTGGATCCCGAAAGACTTGAACGCGGATCGTGGGCGAGAGCGTGTGCTGGGTTGCGAAGAAATCGTCCGCCAATTTGAAGCGGGTGAAGACGGCTCTCTTGCAACATATGTGACAATGCACGAATAATGGTGTGCCGAGAATACCACATTGAACGTATTGCCTCTCAGCAAGGACAACACAGTGGCCGACGGCTTTTACTTAACGACCGAGAGCAGCGGCGTATGTATAGAATCGTCAGTGCTAACAGACAAGCAACATTTCGTCATTAACCGCAGAAATTTATGTGAGGCGTACGAAGAACGTATCCGTTAGGATAGAGTGGCGAAATTTTGAGTTACTGGGCTGTGGCAGCAGACGATCAGTACGAATACCTTTGCCAACAGGACAATATCGCCTCCGACGCCTCTCCTGGGATTGCCACCGTAGCGATTCAGACGACTGTAAAACTGTGCCATAATCAGATGAGTCCCGCTGTCAGTTGGTAAACAGCTGATGCTAAGGCTCGAGTGCGGCGCAGACCCGACGAAGCCGTGGACCCCGAACTGTCAACAGAATACTGTACAATCTGGTGGTGGCTCCATAATCGTGAGGGCTGTGGTTACACGAATGGACTAGGACCTCTGGTCCAACTGAACCTATAATTGACAATTTCCAGCCATTCGTGGACTTGGCGTCCTCAAACAACGATGGAATTTTTGTGGAGGACTGTGGACTAAGTCACCCGACCACAGTTGTTTGGGATGACTTTGAAGAATATTCTGAACGCTTCGAGCGAATGATTTAGTCACCATATCGCCCGACACGAATCCCACAGAACTTTATTCGGACATAACCCAGAGGCCACGCCGTGCACAAACTCCTGCACCGGAGACACTGTGGCAATTGTGGGCGGCTGTAGAGGCAGCACGGGTCAGTGTTTGTGCGGAGGACTGCGAAGCAGGACCGACAGGGGACATTTGGCAGTGCGAATGATCACAGATTTGTTTCACCCATGGGAAACTGTTACACAGATGGTGAACAAACTGAACTGGCAGACTGTTGAAGATAGACGTTATCTATCCAAAGTCTATTAACTACGTGTCAAGAACCGCCTTTAAGCGATCACTCTAGGGCTTTAAATGATGGTTCTACGAATATAGTACAACCCCTACGTCTTGCTTTCGTTGGGATCGTGAGGACAAGAGCAGAATAACTACTGCACGCACAGAGGGATTCAAACAATCATTCTTCCCGCGCTCCGTACTTGAATGGAACGGGAAGAAACCCAATAACTGGTACAATGGGAAGTACCCTCTGCCATGTACTTTACGGTGGTTTGCAGAGTACGGATGAAGATATGTATATGTAGAAACATTCCGTAAACAGTTTCAGAAGCCCTTTTTGTACAAAT
This sequence comes from Schistocerca gregaria, assembly GCF_023897955.1. NCBI lineage: Eukaryota > Metazoa > Arthropoda > Insecta > Orthoptera > Acrididae > Schistocerca > Schistocerca gregaria. The sequence continues at coordinate 36,577,690 of NC_064925.1, read as the reverse complement.
ATTCCTCCCGTTATCGTCTGTGCAATCGCTTTCTACCTCTCATCTGGCATTAGTTCTGGAATCTCACTATTTTTACTGTCATCTATATGTGTTTCTGATTCATCTGATCGTTGTTTATGAATGAAATAAAAGAGTGATATCTTTCTCTAATGTCAGTGGACATCTTTAGCGATAGGACGTCAACGGGAGCGTAAATTTCCACTGTTGCTACTGTGTGATAATTATTGAACTATATGAAAAAATCGTAAGTTAGTTAGAAACAACTGCGTGCACACACTTTATTCAACACGTAAACGTTACTAGAGATGTGACTTTTAATGCTTTCCCGAGGGATTTGTTTGAAATATGCCTCTCGGGTTTGCCGCCGGATCGTATTGTGTAACTCGCACAATATATCATCAATGCAAGTGGTAGACATCAGCAGGTGGTGGTAGCTGCTGCCGGCACTGCTGCTAGCTGCAACTCACGGTATTCGGATTTAGGCTGTGACATGTTCGATATGCCTGTCATCATCGGCGATGATGTGGCGCAGATAAATATCGAAATTCTGGACGACCCGCTGAAGTGTCGGAACATCGATGACTGAATGGCTGTTTTCAGTTCAGATATGGTTTTGAGGTTATTGCTGTACACCTTGTCTTTAATATAGCCCCACAAAAAAGAGTCACATGTATTCAGATGCAGAGAATATGGCGGTCAGTCGAGGCCCCTGCCAGCGGGCTGTGGGTAACCCAGAGCCAGAATGCGGCTCCCGAAGTGCTCCCCCAAGACATCACTTCCCTCCTTCGATGGGGTCAAGCGCCGTCTTGCATGAACCACACATTGCCGGAATCAGGATCACTTTGGATAACGGGGACGAAACCTTTACGTACCGTTCGGTAATCAGAGATTATTCCCTGACTAGACATAGGACACCACACAGCCACCCGTGGAGGGTGAAGAGACTCCTCGATTGCAAAAATTGGATTCTCAGTCTCTGAAATGCGCCAGTTTTGCTTATTGACGGATCCATCCAAATGGAAGTGGACTTCGTCACTAAAGCAAACAATAAAGCGTGTGCCACGCGACCAAACGTGCAGTATGAACGTCCTAACGCAAACAGTTCAGAAGTTACGACGATTTTATTTCGTACAGTTCAATAGTCGTCGTCGTCGGTGTAGTGGAAAACGAGATGTGTGTCCATCTAAACGAGAGAGTAACAGCCCGCAGTGGCCGGCGGGAGTGCTGGTTGGCCGCGTCTGTACTGAACAGCGTGCGGTGCTCCGCGAACGCTCGTGCACAGCTCAGCGCTGGTTTGCACTCTGAGGGCGTGCACTTTCGAGTAAATCGCTCCACGCTAATTCCGCGCACGCACACACAGACACACGCACACACACAGAGGAGACGGTCTGCCGCGAACGGTTCCGATGACGGGTGTCGGGGTGGGACTGATAAGCACAGAGAGGCTCACCATTGTTCCTTCCCTCTGCGCCTGTCTCTCCCAGGAGACTGTCCGACTTCACACAATAAGCGACACAAATGCGGGAGCTGCCGTGTTGCAGCGGCGGGGCGGCGACTGTGCACATGCGCAGACAAGACTGGCTGTATTCAGGCCCGTCAGCGGAGGGCGCAGTTACGGGGCGCTGCTGGCGAGCTGAGTTTGTGAACCGTTACGTCGCGTGTCTCGCTGCAACCGGTAACGCCCGGCTTTGGTCTTCCACCAATATTCGACATCATCGCCTCGAGATCACGAACATGTACTTCGCCGAAAGTCGTAGTGGACGCATTGGAGTGCGGTCGCGCGTGGAGTGACGAATCTGGTGTACTTCCGGCAGCACCATAATAGGTGAAGTTCACGTGGATTGAACTGTGGATTAAGCAAGTGGAAGTGCACCATGTATCTGCACTGAGCAGTGGAAGCTTGTCCACAAAGCGTGCGCTCAGACTGTCCTGCACTGAAATAGGCCCACCTGTCAAGCGCGTGAGATTAAAATTAAAGTTACACTAATGGCAGTCGCCGAGGTTAGCCTAACAAACACGAACTTGTTTGACTCGGAGGAGAAACGGCCATTACCCTGCGCCGGTGGACGTCGAAAGCTAGAGAGCCGTTACTTAGCGCAGTTTCACGAACTGTTGCGAAGAGTATCAAAGTTGCGACCGTGACACGCTTAAAGTCCGCTGTGTGTTTTCACATTCCAACTGTTTGTGTGCTGTGTTGCGGAACTCGCCAGTCACAGTCGCGGAAAACTACGTAACAATTGGAAATTTGTGGTGAGGTCTTATAGGACCGAACTGCTGAGGGCAGCGGTCCCTAAGCTTACACACTACTTAATTTAACTTGAACTAACTTACGCTAAGGACGACGCACTCACTCCGCCGAGGAAGGACTCGAACCAGCGACGGGCGCAGCGGCGTGGACCGTGACGAGACGCCGTAGACCCCGCGGCTACCACGCGCGGCGCTACGTAACGCCGACAGCCAGCAGACTGGGCGAAGTTCAGGTCCCCATCTGGCCATCGACTTTCAAATTTCCGTTGGTTTCTCGATATCGTTTAAAGTGAATGGCGGGATGGTTCCCTTGAAAAAGACCACGTCCGCCGCCAAAGCTAGCGAGCTATACGAGACGTCGGAGCCACACCTTTCTGTTAAAGTGCTGCACCGGGCGGGCGACATACTGACTGGATCCCATTGTGGTTGACCTCGGTGTTCCAGAGAAAGTGGACGACAAAAAGCGTGCAACAGCGCAAGCGCTGGAGCGATTTACGTAGTACAGATGCAAATGGAGCCCCGTCTGCGCGTCGGTTTTGAAGAAAAAGGTTTAACAAAAGTAACATTAAAACAGTAGTTTTGTTCTTCAGTGCCTCTGTGAATGTACACGGACAGGAACAGCGCGTAACCTGGATGCGTGGCCCGTGCAGTGCATACATGCGGGCGGTGTCGTAGGGTGGAAGCCGAGCCATGGGCTGCCCGCCCACGGCCACACCGCGACTGCAGCCGCGCCCATCCGCAGGCGTGGCCTGCCTCACAGAAAGACACACTATGTACTGCTCTGGTTTCGGTTACAGGTACTAGGAAATACACCCAAGTTCCAAAGAAAAAATGGTTCAAATGGCTCTGAGCACTATGGGACTTAACATCTGTGGTCATCAGTCCCCTAGAACTTACAACTACTTAAACCTAACTAACCTACGGACATCACACACATCCATTACCGAGGCAGGATTCGAACCTGCGACCGTAGCGGTCGCGCGGTTCCAGACTGAAGCGCATAGAACCGCTCGGCCACCTTGGCGGCGTGCCAAAGAAAGTGGTATAGGGATACATATTCAAATACAGAGATATGTAAACAGGCAGAACACTACGCTGCGGTCGGCACGTCGATATAAGACAACAAACGCCTGGCGCAGTTGTTGTTAGATCGGTTACTGCTGCTACAATAGCAGGTTATCACGATCTAAGTCAGCTTGAACGTGGTGTTGTAGTCGGCGAACGAGTGATGGGACACAGCATCTCCGAGGTAGAAATGAAGTGGGGCTTTCCCCGTACAACTATTCCACTAGTGTACCGTGAATATCAGGAATCAGGTAAAACATCAAATCTCCGGCATCGCTGCGACCGGAAAAAGAACCTGCAACAACGGGACCAACGACGACGAAGAGAATCGTTCAGCTTGACGGAAGTGCAACCCTTCCGCAAATTGCTGCAGATTTCAATGCTGCGCCAAGTGTCAGCGTTCGAACCATTCAACGAAACATCGGTATGGGCTTTCGGAGCCGAAGGCCCACTCGTGCACCCTTGATGACTGCACGACACACGCCTTGACGCCGCACCTGGGCCCGCCTACACCGACGCTGCACTGTTGATGACTGGAAACATGTTGCCTGCTCAGACGGGTCTCGTTTCAGATTGTATCGAGCGGACGGACGTGTCCGGGTATGGAGACAACCTCGTGAATCGATAGACCCTGCATGTCAGCAGGTGACTGTTCGAGCTGGTGGAGGCTCAATAACGGCGTGGGGCGTCTGAAGTTGGACTGATATGGGATCCCTGATACATCTAGATACGACTCTTGACAGGAGCCACGTACACAAACAACCTGTTTGATGACCTGCTTCCGTTTATGCCCATTGTGCACTCCGACGGGCAATCCAGCAGGACAATGCGACACCTCAGTCGCCTAGAATTGCTACAGACTGGCTCCAGGAACATTGTTTTGAGTTATAGACTTCCACTGGCCACCACCCCTTCACACGTGAACATTATTGAGCATATCTGGGATGCCTTCCAACGTGCTGTTCAGAAGAGGTCTCCACCTCTCGTGCTCTTACGGATTTGTGGACAGCCCTGCAGGATTCATGGTGTCGGTGTCCTGCAGCACTACTTCAGACATTGGTCGAGTCCATGCCACGTCGTGTTGCGGCACTTCTCCGAGCGTCGGGAATTTTGCGCGTCGTACTACCATGATTTTCTATAACAAAATAACATTGTAAGATTCACGAGGTGGTCTAAATAGTTTATGCAGTTGATCAAATATTTACGCGCTAGTTCTGTTAAACATATACATTGTAGAATCGTGTTACAAGAAGAACATCATGTTAGATACAGACATATTAAAAATAGACTGTACTTTTCGTAAGAATACTCAAATGAATAAAGACAGTTGTTATCAACGGCAAATAGAACATTCTAGTTGTATAAACTTATTCAGAACAAGCATACTATTCGAAGAAAAGCCGAAGTTGATCAAAAGTGATTAAAACACGCCATTAGCTACGTCTTCGTTAATACTAGATTTATTAATCGCCTTAAAATATACATCAGCTATTCAAACAGTACCGATACTTCAGATAAGGCAAACTATAATGTAATTATTTAGGCTTACACAGAGTATAAAACAAAAATACGTTAAGTTGATTCTGATTGTGCTTGTATTGAGATTCATTTCTTTGCTTGTATCTTCAGTCTGCTATACGAAAAAATACAGCCAAGAATGATGCATATACTGATCAGTATGTTAAAACTCAAAAGATAACGTAGTTATTTCGGTTTATCACAATTTCTTACTACTGTTTTATCGGTATATAAACAGCTGTTAACACGTCTTATCCGCTCGTCGCCATACTGTGATTCTTCAGTGGCAGTATAATATATCGAACCATATCATGAGGAGGTATTGAATAGAATTGAGGAGAAAAGGAATTTGTGGCACAACTTGACAAGAAGAAGAGACCGGTTGGTAGGACATCTTCTGAGAGGCATCAAGGGATCACAAATTTAGCATTGGAGGGCAGCGTGGAGGGTAAAAATCGTAGAGGGAGACCAAGAGATGAATACACTAAGCAGATTCAGAAGGATGTAGGTTGCAGTAGTTACTGGGAGATGAAGAAGCTTGCACAGGATAGAGTAGCATGGAGAGCTGCATCAAACCAGTCTCTGGACTGAAGACCACAACAACAACATAATATTTCCGGCTTTGCAGCCCTCATATTCAGGTACAAGAAGCTATTCTTAGAGCAGTGGAGAAGGCAGCAGTTGCAAGATGTAATAAGGTGTGAGGTACCGATGACAGATGGTTTGTTCGGTACAGGTATCGTGAGAAGTTGCGCGCCAAAATGGTAATCTTCTATTATCAATATTTGAGAAACTAAACAGCGTTTTACTTGCTTTTCACATTTAAAGCATCGCTCAGTAGCGTGCTATCATTCCATTACTTTACAAGTGTTAATAACCAGCGGAATGACAAGCAACTGCTAAACGAAAAAGTAGACGCAGGACTTCGGAGAACTTCGGATCGCGCCGAACTTGGATGGCGGGCGAAGTGGTGCAGCTGTAAGATCAGAGGTGGTTGGGAAGCCTCGGAGGAAAGACGTGTTGTCTGGCGCGGTCGGTGTTAGTTAACACTTTGTTCTCAACTATATGTCCAAATAACCAACATTGCTAATAGTGTGATACTAATTACGGAAATATGCAGTTCATTAATTTGATGAAGAATAAAAGCCATTTGTGACTCTAAAAAGGAATGTAATTGTGCAGTTTCTCGTGTTGTGCCAATAAAAAGCGAGTGGCATCCCGTATAAATAAACTGATTTGAAATTTAATCTTTTCTAAAATAACAGTTCCTCGCAAAGAGTTTCTTGCAGCCTCAATATTATGGATTCACGACCTAGGTGCTGTTTTCTCTGCAGGAGACAACAACTCTAGAAGACTGCAGGTTGGTCAATACTTATTAGAACTTAACGCATTCCACTCAGGGCGGTGGAAGCAAATAGGCATCTCGCGTGTACTGCAGTCTTAGTGCAGTCTTAGTGCAGTGACACGTCATCTGGTACCACTGAGGAGGTAGGAAGGAGAGAAATATTTTTGAGGGAAGGGGTGTATCGTACAAACATAAATATCCTTCTCTCTCTTACTGCCTCTCTCTTTTTCAACTCGCCGAAGTAAGTTTACTGTATACGGTACTGCCAGTCTTGTATGTCTGTACCCGAGCCCTATCTTAGACTCAACTTGAGATAGCTGGCTAATCCAGCCGTACCGTTTACAGATTTATTGTAACATTAACTTTGTTTTCCGATTGATACAAAAACACGTTCTGCAGAGCCCTCGTTTATTATAATACATTCAAAACAAAAACAATTATTAGTCATTAGATTCTGAAATAACGAAAATATTTAAAGAAAATGTATCCTCGACAAGGTCATCAATTTCACTGTGAATATCATCTTCAGTACCATACAACGATAAATTAACAATACAGTTTGGCGACGACGTCAGATTTTGGTGATTTTTAGGATTGCGTACCTGAGTCGGTAAAAACGAAACAACACACCAGACACCAATGCAGCCAGTACAAAAGTCTGTAGAAAGCACCTGAAAATATGTCTCACTTCCGTTTCTAGGGAGCATATCCGATAAAATATCTGTCCAAAAACACAAACATAAATATAAGCTTCCACACAAACCATAAACTTCAGCAGCAAACCATTCACAATATGAAGAATAACAACCCTTCATACAAAAGATCAGGTATATATAAACACAGATGCCAAAATTGCCCTTCCTCCTATATTGGACAGACTGGGAGAAACTCTTGAGATTCGATTCAAAGAACATTTATATCCCATACGTTAAAACAATCTTTCAAAATCTGCATTTTCTTGAGGAGATAGAAATATATACACATAAAAGCAAATCACCGCATCATATTCTCAATGAACAGACAGAGCTAGCCAATGCAACTTTTCTACAAAATTTCACTCACCTATTATCCAGATTAAAATATAAATAAACACCACTCCTTTTAACAATAACATGCAGTCAATAACCAAAACAAAGTATTACATCATAATATGGCTGCCTGCTCAGTCACACATTACTGCAACTGTAAAATTGATTAAAAAATAAATAAAAAAAGAACATTGAAAAAAAGTGGTGTGCCATACTACGTTAATATAATTTCTACTGTCCCACTATTCATGTATGTCATGTATATGTTGTTGCCCTTTTATGGCATTGTATTTACACAATACCGTATAAGTAACATTCATACAACTGGTCACCACATTTTCCCAATTTATTTGTAATTAATGCTCAGTGAATATGGTATGCTCACAATGTAACATGTATTCTTTGTAATATAAATACTTGTAATGTTACCTTGATTCTTTGAGAGAGAAAAAATTTCACTGTCTAATTAAAGCAATTGTAATACATGAACTTCTTTGGCACTGCTTTACACCAAAATATAGCCGCCTGCTTAGGCACACTTTATTGCAACTATACCTGGTTCAAAATTTCAGTGCGTCATATCATGTTAATATAATTGTTACTGTCATATTTTTCATTTTATCTCACCTCTTATGTTGCTCCCTGTATATAGTACAGTATTTACATATTACCATGTAATTAGCATTCACACAAGCTTGTTACTACATGTGTCAACTTCATCTATAATATTATATGCTCATAATGTAAGGTTTATCTTTTTGTTTTTAATTTTCGTTATGTTATGTCTATTCTTTAAAAACAGTCATACTGTGAAATCAAAGCAATCTGTATATTGTAAGATCTCAACACCTCTGGCACTGCTGTATTTGTAAAACTGCAATCTTTGTGTCAACTTCACATGTGGGAAGTATTTTTGGTGTGTGTGTGTGTGTGTGCGGGGGGGGGGGGGGGGGTGCTCTGCACAAATGGTGATATGCAAATCATGTAAGTGCAGCATATATTTTGCAGTTTTTCAAAAAAACAATCCTGCAACTTCGTAACAAAATTGCGTGGAATTTTCGATGTAAATACCATAACCACATAGCCTCACATATTTGTTATCTCTGCATTTCATCGTTTGGACGTTAGTTATGTTCACATAGTGCGCTTCCAACACTGTTTTCTACAATAGGGCACTAACACACCAAGAATATTTTGCTACAGTGGAAGAATAAAAATCGAAAACTGACGCTGTGTTAAGTGCATCATGTAAATCTTGTGATCAGCCGTCTGATGATGAACTTGTCAGTTCGAAACCGGTTACGGCGCTATTTTCTTAAATAAATATCAGTATTAATAGTGGCTGGTTGCTGTGTTCTTCTTTGTAATAATCAACGTACATTAATTGTACACCATGTCAGTTATTGTTGTTGTTGTTGTCTTCAGTCCTGAGACTGGTTTGATGCAGCTCTCCATGCTACTCTATCCTGTGCAAGCTGCTTCATCTCCCAGTACCTACTGCAACCTACATCCTTCTGAATCTGCTTAGTGTACTGATCTCTCGGTCTTCCTCTACGATTTTTACCCTCCACGCTGCCCTCCAATGCTAAATTTGTGATCCCTTGATGCCTCAAAACATGTCCTACCAACCGATCCCTTCTTCTAGTCAAGTTGTGCCACAAACTTCTCTTCTCCCCAATCCTATTCAATACCTCCTCATTAGTTACGTGATCTATCCACCTTATCTTCAGTATTCTTCTGTAGCACCACATTTCGAAAGCTTCTATTCTCTTCTTGTCCAAACTAGTTATCGTCCATGTTTCACTTCCATACATGGCTACACTCCAAACAAATACTTTCAGAAACGACTTCCTGATACATAAATCTATATTCGATGTTAACAAATTTCTCTTCTTCAGAAACGCTTTCCTTGCCATTGCCAGTCTACATTTTATATCCTCTCTACTTCGACCATCATCAGTTATTTTCCTTCCTAAATAGCAAAACTCCTTTACTACTTTAAGTGTCTCATTTCCTAATCTAATTCCCTCAGCATCACCCGATTTAATTTGACTACATTCCATTATCCTCGTTTTGCTTTTGTTAATGTTCATCTTATATCCTCCTTTCAAGACACTGTCCATTCCGTTCAACTGCTCTTCCAAGTCCTTTGCCGTCTCTGACAGAATTACAATGTCATCGGCGAACCTCAAAGTTTTTACTTCGTCTCCATGAATTTTAATACCTACTCCAAATTTTTCTTTTGTTTCCTTTACTGCTTGCTCAATATACAGATTGAATAACATCGGGGAGAGGCTACAACCCTGTCTCACTCCTTTCCCAACCACTGCTTCCCTTTCATGCCCCTCGACTCTTATTACTGCCATCTGGTTTCTGTACCAATTATAAATAGCCTTTCGCTCCCTGTATTTTACCCCTGCCACCTTTAGAATTTGAAAAAGAGTATTCCAGTCAACATTGTCAAAAGCTTTCTCTAAGTCTACAAATGCTAGAAATGTAGGTTTGCCTTTTCTTAATCTTTCTTCTAAGATAAGTCGTAAGGTCAGTATTGCCTCACGTGTTCCAACATTTCGACGGAATCCAAACTGATCCTCCCCGAGGTCTGCATCTACCAGTTTTTCCATTCGTCTGTAAAGAATTCGCGTTAGTATTTTGCAGCCGTGGCTTATTAAACTGATAGTTCGGTAATTTTCACATCTGTCAGCACCTGCTTTCTTTGGGATTGGAATTATTATATTCTTCTTGAAGTCTGAGGGTATTTCGCCTGTCTCATACATCTTGCTCACCAGCTGGTAGAGTTTTGTCAGGACTGGTTCTCCCAAGGCCGTCAGTAGTTCTAATGGAATGTTGTCTACTCCGGGGGCCTTGTTTCGACTCAGGTCTTTCAGTGCTCTGTCAAACTCTTCACGCAGTATCGTATCTCCCATTTCGTCTTCATCTACATCCTCTTCCATTTCCATAATATTGTCCTCAAGTACATCGCCCTTGTATAAACCTTGTATATACTCCTTCCACCTTTCTGCCTTCCCTTCTTTGCTTAGAACTGGGTTGCCATCTGAGCTCTTGATATTCATACACATGGTTCTCTTCTCTCCAAAGGTCTCTTTAATTTTCCTGTAGGCAGTATCTATCTTACCCCTAGTGAGATAAGCTTCTACATCCTTACATTTGTCCTCTAGCCATCCCTGTTTAGCCATTTTGCACTTCCTGTCGATCTCATTTTTGAGACGTTTGTATTCCTTTTTGCCTGCTTCATTTACTGCATTTTTATATTTTCTCCTTTCATCAATTAAATTCAATATTTCTTCTGTTACCCAAGGATTTCTAGCAGCCCTCGTCTTTGTACCTACTTTATCCTCTGCTGCCTTCACTACTTCATCCCTCAGAGCTACCCATTCTTCTTCTACTGTATTTCTTTCCCCTATTCCTGTCAATTGTTCCCTTATCCTCTCCCTGAAACTCTGTACAACCTCTGGTTCTTTCAGTTTATCCAGGTCCCATCTCCTTAATTTCCCACATTTTTGCAGTTTCTTCAGTTTTAATCTACAGGTCATAACCAATAGATTGTGGTCCGAGTCCACATCTGCCCCTGGAAATGTCTTACAACTTAAAACCTGGTTCCTAAATCTCTGTCTTACCATTATATAATCTATCTGATACCTTTTAGTCATGTCAGTTTTAGACAAAATATCATGATATATACTACTAATACTCGATTCACTTTATCGAGAAATACACTACTGTAGAAATTCGACCCTGTCGTTTGGAATGCACCGGAAAATGTACCACTAAATTCAAATTATCGAGAAATATGCCACAAAGTTCGACCACGTGACTTGATGATGTTTGGCTTGTGGGACTCTCGACTACGCGGTCATCAGCGCCCATACGAAGTCCCAAGTTTGACACAGTCCAATTTTTTTCACAGTTCAGTCTAGCCACTATCACGAATGATGACGACGATGATGATGAGGACAATACAAACACCCAGTCTCCAAGCAGAGAAAATTCCCAACCCGGCCGGGAATCGAACGTGGGATCCCATAATCCAGAGGCACAAACGCTTGCAACTCGTCCACAAGCTACGGACAACCACGTGGCTTGAAATTCAGTGTAATCTGAAATATACTAATTTCATTTTATCGAGAAATATACTGCAGAAATTCGACCAAGTGCTTTGAAATGCACTCTAAGTATGTATCAGAGAAACACATGGTACTAACAAAAAGATACTACAAAATGTGAACAAGTGGTTTGAAATGCAACAGAACTCGAGCGCACATGCTATTGCTAAATTTGCTTTACTGAGAAATATACAACAAAATACAAACACATGGTTTGAAATACAACATTGATATGTACTGGTAATGTACGGCTAAATTTGAACACATGGTTTGAAATGCATCAAAATTCGAACACACTTGTTACTTCTAAATTGAGTTTAACATGAATAAACCACTACAAATTGTGTATGCTGAAAATATGTATTACACTGCTGGTCTGTTGCTGGTGCATTCAGCTGTGGAGGCTGTTGTCTCATTCTTGGAACTGCTGTTGTTGCCTCTGTTGTTGTCTTTCTTCTTCCAGCTGCCGATCTAGAACAGCGAATGTCTCCAGTGTGAACACTATAACGACAAAGAAACTTCATGTAACGAAATTCGAACACGTGGTTTGGAATGCAACAGAAAATATACTACAACATTTGGTGTTAAATTCGTTTTCACGAGAAATATGCTACTAAATTTGAACAGGTGGTTTGAAATACAATGAAAAATCTACTATTACTGAAATCTGAGTACATGTGCTACAAGCAGAAATATTCTACAGGAAAACACCCTATAAAAAGAAAACTCTGAACTCATACGGTGACAATGTGGTCCACACCTCTCAACTGTGTGCGTTCTGGTATATCGTAATTCATTAAATAGTTAAGTGCGATTCATAGCGTTAGCATAGCATGAGCAGAGCACGTCTTCGCAACAGTAGCTCGTTGACCACGGTGATAGGATGACATAGGCAGAGTGCACCACACTAGGACAAAGCCAACACTACGTACTTGGTGCTCGCGATATGTGCCAGAGTGTTTTTTTTTTTTTTGTGTGCAACATTTAACGCTGCATCTTTCATTGTTGCTTTGCGAAATGTATGTTTTCTACGCAGTGTAATTTCAATTTCGAGTGGTATTTTCCACATGCAGCTCCCCACACGGCGGGTTCAGTGCGTTCGATGCTCGTGATGTGTTCTTTTTTTAAAACTGTGATATGTAGGTTTTGTGTGCGTTTGACTGGTGACTGTATTTCACATCGATCTCTATATGTGTAAAGCAACCCCCGTGAAGTTTTAGATGTTATTTCCATGTGTGAACGCTAAGTAATTTCATACCGATTTGCAGGAAGGAGACGTTAATTTCACCTCAATTTCTAGGCTGGCCGCTGTGGCCGGTCGGTTGTAGGCGCTACAGTCTAGAACCGCGCGACCGCTACGGTCGCAGGTTCGAATACTGCCCCGGACATGGATGTGTGTGATATCCTTAGGTTAGTTAGGTTTAAGTAGTTCTAAGTTTAGGGGACTGATGACCTCAGCTGTTAAGTCCCATAGTTCTTAGAGCCATTTGAACCATTTGAATCGATTTCTAGTTTAGTTTCATGATGCTCTTCCTTGTGTGATGAGAGTGTGTATTGAGGTGTAATTAGATGAGTCTTTCCACTCCAGAAATGAAATGAGATCCGTGTGAAAATAAATGACAATATTCCTTGCCAGCAGCTCAGCACAGACTTGAGTTGCTTTTCCCACCATTCTCCAAGTGGAGGGGAGGGAAAGAGGAAAGTGTAGGAAGCGAGGAGAAAGTGTGGTGGGGGAGAATATAGTGGGAGAGGGGAGGAGAAATGGGGGAGGGGTGACATCATCAGGTGACACCATCAGTGCGACACTGCCACATCTACTTCCGACATCTTGAGTAAATTTGGCAACATTGGAGACTGCTTTATTTATCTACTTTCGTCTAATCGATCTTTTTTAGACTTGCTTTGCTGGTCTATATGAGAGAGCGTACTGTTCTGTCGTTGGTCCTGTGCTGGACTATCGGTGTGTGGTATAGGATCCTCAACGGACATGATACAGGATTGACGGAGGACATGGAAAAAGTCAGAAGGAGGGCAGCTCGTTTTGTATTATCGCGAAAGATGAGAGAGAGTGTCACGGATATGATAAACGAGTTGAGGCGGCAAACATGAAATCAAAGGCATTTTTCGTTGCGGCGAGATCTTTTCACGAAATTTCCGTCACCAGCTTCCTTCTCTGTATGCGAAAATATGTTACTGTCGGCATTCTACCTAGATGGAAGTGGTCATTGTAGTAAGAGGTGTGAGAATTCGTACTTGGGTGGTTTTAATTTAAGTATTCATCTTACCCACGCGCTGTCAGGCAGTTCCGTGTGAATTGTAGAGCAGTTATGTAAATGTACATACGTGGCTGCTCCTTTTTGTGGCACCTCGTGGTTGCTTAAATGCCTCGGCAGAGTCCAGAAGTTAGCGGTGACGCGTTCGCGCAGGCGAGAGTGCGACGTCGTCGTCGGCCCTGGCGGTGTTCGCCGCCTAACGGCTCCGCGGCCCGGTGGCCCCGCCAGAGGAATGCAGGCGCGGCTGCAGGGAGTCGAGGGGCAACTCAACAATTACACGGTGCTATAGTGAAACGTTCGCTGCTTGCGCCACTGTAGACAGAGAACTGTTTACCGTACTGGTAGCCGCCTTTGTAGGAATGATGTTCAGACTGCGCGTTGCAGGATTTTCTTGTTAGCAGTGTTAATGTCACGACTTGCTGTTAGCCGCAGCCACTGCTACAGAGACGCAGGGTTGAACCACGAGCATCAGTGCGTCTTACAGCTCTACATCTACATACACTGACGCGCCAAAGAAACTGGTACAGGCATGCGCATTCGAACACAGAGATATGCAGACAGGCAGAAACGGCGCTGCAGTCGGCAACGCCTGTATAAGACAGCAAGTGTCTGGCACAGTTGTTAGATCGGTTACTGCTGCTACAATGGCAGGTTATCAAGGTTTCAGTGAGTATGAACGTGGTGTTACAGTCGGCGCTCGTGTGGTGGGACACAGCATATCTGGGGTAGCAATGAAATGGCGATTTTCCCGCACGACCATTTTACGAGTGTACCGTGAATATCACAAACCTGGTAAAACATCAAATCTTCGACATCGCTGTCACCGCAAAAAGATCCTGCAAGTACCGGACTAACGACGACGGAAGAGATTCATTCAACGTGACAGAAGTGCAACTCTTCTGCAAATTCTACATCTACGTCTACATCCATACTCCGCAAGCCACCTGACGGTGTGTGGCGGAGGGTACCCTGAGTACCTCTATCGGTTCTTCCTTCTATTCCAGTCTCGTATTGTTCGTGGAAAGAAGGATTGTCGGTATGCTTCTGTGTGGGCTCTAATCTCTCTGATTTTATCCTCATGGTCTCTTCGCGAGATATACGTAGGAGGGAGCAATATACTACTTGACTCTTCGGTGAAGGTATGTTCTCGAAACTTTAACAAAATCCCGTACCGAGCTACTGAGCGTCTCTCCTGCAGAGTCTTCCACTGGAGTTTATCTATCATCTCCGTAACACTTTCGCCATTACTAAATGATCCTGTAACGAAGCGCGCTGCTCTCCGTTCGATCTTCTCTATCTCTTCTAACAACCCTATCTGGTGCGGATCCCACACTGCTGACCAGTATTCAAGCAGTGGGCGAACAAACATACTGTAACCTACTTCCTTTGTTTTCGGATTGCATTTCCTTAGGATTCTTCCAATGAATCTCAAATGGCATCTGCTTTACCGACGATCAAATTGCTGCAGATTTCAGTGCTGGGCCATCAAGAAGTATCACCGTGCGAACCATTCAACGAAACATCATCGATATGGACTTTCGGCGCCGAAGACCCACTCCTGACCCTTGATGACTGCACGAGACAAAGGTTTACCCCTCGCTTGGGCCCGTCAACACCGACATGGGACTATTGATGACTGGAAACATGTTGCCTGCAGGAGTCTCGTTTCAAATTATATCGAGCGGATGGACATGTACGGGTATGGAGACAACCACATGAATCGATGGACGCTGCATGTCAGCAGGGGACTATTCAAGCTGGTGGAAGCCCTGTAATGGTGTGGCGCGTGTGCATTTGGAGTGAGATGGGAGCCGAGCCCTGATACGTCCAGATACGACTCTCATAGGTGACACTTACGTAAGTATCCTGTCTGATCACCTGCATCTATTTACGACCATTGTGCATCCTGACGGACTTGGGAAATTTCAGCAGGACAATGCGACACCCCTCACGTCCAGAATTGCTACAGAGTGGCTCCAGGAACGCTCTTCCAAGTTAAAACACTTTCGCAGCCCACCAAACTCCCCAGACTTGAACATTATTGAACACATCCGGAGTGTCTTGGAATGTGCTATTCAGAAGAGATCTGCACCGTCGCGTATTCGCACGGACTTATGGACAGTCCTGCAGGATTCATGGTGTCAGTTCCCCCCAGCTCTACTGTAGACATTAGTGGAGTCCATATCACGTCATGTTGCGGCGCTTCTGCGTGCTCGTGAGGGCTCTACACGATATTAGGCAAGTGTACCAGTTTCTTTGGCTGTTCAGTGTAGATACTCCGGTGCGTGGCGGAGAGTACCCACTGCCATTACAACTCATTTCCTCTCCAGCTCCATTCGCAAGTACACCGAGAGAATAACGACTACCTGTATGTCTCCGTATGAGCCCTAATTTCTCGTATCTTATCTTCGTGGCGGGTCTGTATGTTGGCGGAAGTAGAATCACTTGGGAGTCACTTTCGAATGTCGTTTCTTTCAATTTTCTCAATACTCTCCTCCAAAAAGGACGTCGCCATCTCTCCAGTTGCCGAAACATGTGCATAATAGTTACTGTTGTTTGAACGTACCGCTAACAAATCTGGTAGCCTGCCTCTGAATTGCTTCGATGTTGTCTTTCAATCCGACCTGGTACGAATCCCAAACGCGTGAGCAGTATTCAAGAACAGGTGGCACCAGCAACCTACACTCCTGGAAATGGAAAAAAGAACACATTGACACCGGTGTGTCAGACCCACCATACTTGCTCCGGACACTGCCAGAGGGCTGTACAAGCAATGATCACACGCACGGCACAGAGGACATACCAGGAACCGCGGTGCTGGCCGTCGAATGGCGCTAGCTGCGCAGCATTTGTGCACCGCCGCCGTCAGTGTCAGCCAGTTTGCCGTGGCATACGGAGCTCCATCGCAGTCTTTAACACTGGTAGCATGCCGCGACAGCGTGGACGTGAACCGTATGTGCAGTTGACGGACTTTGAGCGAGGGCGTATAGTGGGCATGCGGGAGGCCGGGTGGACGTACCGCCGAATTGCTCAACACGTGGGGCGTGAGGTCTCCACAGTACATCGATGTTGTCGCCAGTGGTCAGCGGAAGGTGCACGTGGCCGTCGACCTGGGACCGGACCGCAGCGACGCACGGATGCACGCCAAGACCGTAGGATCCTACGCATTGCCGTAGGGGACCGCACAGCCACTTCCCAGCAAATTAGGGACACTGTTGCTCCTGGGGTATCGGCGAGGACCATTCGCAACCGTCTCCATGAAGCTGGGCTACGGTCCCGCACACCGTTAGGCCGTCTTCCGCTGACGCCCCAACATCGTGCAGCCCGCCTCCAGTGGTGTCGAGACAGGCGTGAATGGAGGGACGAATGGAGACGTGTCGTCTTCAGCGATGAGAGTCGCTTCTGCCTTGGTGCCAATGATGTTCGTATGCGTGTTTGGCGCCGTGCAGGTGAGCGCCACAATCAGGACTGCATACGACCGAGGCACACAGGGCCAACACCCGGCATCATGGTGTGGGGAGAGATCTCCTACACTGGCCGTACACCTCTGGTGATCGTCGAGGGGACACTGAATAGTGCACGGTACATCCAAACCGTCATCGAACCCATCGTTCTACCATTCCTAGACCGGCAAGGGAACTTGCTGTTCCAACAGGACAATGCACGTCCGCGTGTATCCCGTGCCACACAACGTGCTCTAGAAGGTGTAAGTCAACTACCCTGGCCAGCAAGATCTCCGGATCTGTCCCCCATTGAGCATGTTTGGGACTGGATGAAGCGTCGTCTCACGCGGTCTGCACGTCCAGCACGAACGCTGGTCCAACTGAGGCGCCAGGTGGAAATGGCATGGCAAGCCGTTCCACAGGACTACATCCAGCATCTCTACGATCGTCTCCATGGGAGAATAGCAGCCTGCATTGCTCCGAAAGGTGGATATACACTGTACTAGTGCCGACATTGTGCATGATCTGTTGCCTGTGTCTATGTGCATGTGGTTCTGTCAGTGTGATCATGTGATGTATCTGACCCCAGGAATGTGTCAATAAAGTTTCCCCTTCCTGGGACAATGAATTCACGGTGTTCTTATTTCATTTTCCAGGAGTGTATATGCGGCCTCCTTTACAGATGAACCACTTGTCCCTAAAATTCTCCCAATAAACCGAAGTCGACCATTCGCCTTCCCTACCACAGTCCCAACAGGCTTGTTCCACCTCACATCGCTTTGCAACGCTATGCTCAGATGTTGTAACGGCGTGACTGGGCCAAGCACTACATTACGAACGCTGTATGTGTGTGTGAACCCACAGTACACAGAACACTCCTAACTGTGGGCTTCCACAGCCGACGTCGCTTTCATGTGCCAATGTTAACACCACGACATCGGCAGCTACAACTGGAATAGGCACGTGACCATCGACATTGGACGTTGGCGTAGTGGTAAGATCCAATGAACCCCGATATCTTCTTCATCTTGCCGATGGAAGGGTGCGAATCTGTCGTCTTCGAAGGGAACAGCTCATTGACACCTGTACTGCGGGGCGGAGACAAGCTGGCAGCGGCTCCATTATGCTCTGAGGAACATTCACGTGGGTATCCATGTGTCCAGTGGAACTCGTTCAAGGCACCAAGAGGGCCAAGGATTTTTGTAAACTGGTTGCGTACCAACTACACACCTTCATGACCATCACGTTTTCCGATGGCATTTTTCAACAAGATAATGCGGCATGCCGCAAGACCAGGAGTGTGATGGAGTGGTTCGAGGAACACAGTACCGAGTTCCAATTGATGTGCTAGTCCCCCAACTCGTCAGATCTGAACCCGATGGAACACATTTGGAACGTGATTGAATGTTGCGTCAGAGATCATCGCCCCCTCCGCGGAATTTACCGGAATTAGACGACTTGTGTGTGCAAATGTGGTGCCAGTTCCCAACAGCGACCTACCAAGGCCCGTGGACGAACCGGCTATTAGGTGCTGGGTTATAATGTTCTGGAAGATCAGAGTACATTAGCCTCTAGATTCCAGGCTACAAAAGTGAGTGAATGCAAGACTGTCTCAAATAGATGACCAGAGATCTTAACGTATTTCACAGAGACCCGATGGTAATAGTTCCACTTCCGGGGAAAAAAATCGCAGGTGTACTGAACTATTCGAGAGCTATCGTTTCAGATGTCTCCCAAGAGGACTTGGATCCGATTAAAACCGGCGTCTCTGCAGCCGATTACCGTGCCAAACAGCTTCTGTATTACAAGTGCCTCTCTCTAGCGTGTCGTAGCAGCGCGGCAGACGATGTGCGAGCAAAATACCTGCGAACAGACGTTCCGGCCAGAACATTGCCTCCGCTGTGGCTCACAGACGAAAGCCACAGGGTCAGGGCACCAGCGCGGCGGAACCGCCGCCAACGCCGGCACTTGGTGCTCCGAGTGCTGCCCAGACGCTGCGCCCGAGCTGGCGGCCCAACGGCGGCGTCTGCACACTATCGAACGAATCTCGTGATGCAATTTTTAGCGCCTCCAGACCTGGACGCCGTCTCAGTGCGGTGAGGCCGTCGCACAAGATCGGACTGTTCGAGAGTGGTCGCGACCACTTTGGAGTGATCCAGCTCCGCTATCCTTGCCGCTGCGACTACGTTACGTATGTTGTGACGAACGTCACTGTAAGAGCAAAACTTTAAGGCACTTGAACCTGTACCTTAGGCTTTGTGATCGGTAAGCCGTGCATTTACAGGAACTGTCAACAGGATAGTGGCATGCCACTTGCCTTTGATCAACCTAGCTTGTTTGTTACTCCTGAAACTTGGTGTTTGTCCTGTGGCACAAAGGAATAGTGAATCCCCCATAGTACTAATAGCGGCCGAGACAGATTTATAGTGAAAAAAAATAATAAAGCCGTCCATGCCCCTGTACTGTGGCAGATACTCGTTTAATAATATACAGGGTGTAAATTTTGAGTTGACAAACCAGAATAACCCGAAAAATAAGCTTCACACGAAAAAATATATAGAATTCAAAGCTGACTATTTTCGAGGGGGACTTCTGCTGGTGCCCGCCACGGATAAGTAAAAAATGAGTTCACTCATTAATAAGTGGGATGTTTGGTCAGATGATTTGTTTGATAATTAAAAGTTGTATGACCTCATGACCACGGAACAGACAAAACTTATCAGAATCTGCAGAAAAAATTAATACAGTATTTGAGTCAAGATTTGTAAAAATCTAATTCCTCTCTCTCAAACCCCACCCTATAGGGAGAGAGGGAGAGTTTTAGTTTTAGCGAATCAAAATTTACGACGTAAATATGTTGTCGTTGGCAGGAGAGCCAACCCGTGTTAATAAAGGAGGCCGAAATGCACGCGTTTTAACTCACGCAGGTTGGCGTGAGGTCTGGAACATGGCAAGGGAATTAGACTTGAGAAAAACGGACGTAGCTGGTGGAATACTTAACTTTAATCCATTAACGGAGAAAGTCGCTCTTTATGGTACATGATTCACAATATCAATAGTACTGATACTGGCGCCTTGCTAGGTCGTAGCAAATAACGTGGCTGAAGGGTATGCTAACTATCGTCTCGGCAAATGAGAGCGTAGAAGTCAGTGAACCATCGCTAGCAAAGTCGGCTGTACAACTGGGGCGAGTGCTAGGAAGTCTCTCCAGACCTGCCGTGTGGCGGCGCTCGGTCTGCAATCGCTGATAGTGGCGACACGCGGGTCCGACGTATACTAACGGACCGCGGCGGATTAAAGGCTGCCACCTAGCAAGTGTGGTGTCTGGCGGTGACACCACAAAATAAATATTTTTTATTTGTCCGTAACCGTTTTCCACGCAAAAATGAGGACATGAATTTTCTTAAATTACAGCGCCAACTACCAAGAATCAAAACAATGTTTAAGACAAAATGTACGCAGTTTTTTTTATGTAGAATCTGGTTCTGCAATAAAAAATGGGGGTTCCCATTTGAAATTTTAAAGTTGCCTCTCGATCTACCCCCAGGGGGCTGGGGTGGCGGGCTAATTTTAGCACCAGCAGATGTCCCCCTCGAAAATAATCAACTTTGGATTCTACACGTTTTTTCGTGTGAAGCTCATTTTTAGAGTTTCTTTGTCAAAATTTACACCCTGTATACGAACCTTCCTACCTTGATCCCACAGTCATGTTTGAAACTGGCGTACGTGCTCAGTTCGACCCGGGCGCAAAATTAGGTCCTGCAGTTGACTCCTTCTCTGAGCTCCGGCGTGTATGCAACAGAGCCTCCGCTTCCCCTCGTGCCGCTGAACCTCGCCAAATCGCTGTTCGTTCTCCTCCACCGCCGTTCCGCCGACATGACACGTAAACAGAAGCCTTTCAATCTAATACACACCTACACTAGTCTGTAACTTACAGTATTGTTGGGTCATTGATCACACTGAAATAGCAACATGAGTCTAGTCAGCAACGACAGGTGATTTCTGTTGTTTGTTGCAGTTAAGGTACCAATGCTGTGACTTACTGTTGCTGTTCCTCACGCGACAGGACTCGGTATGCAGTTGTGAGTTTGAAAATATGAGTTCCCAGATGTGTAGCGCATACAGTAGGAAGTCAATACGTGTGATGATTCAGTGCAGAGATTTGGGGAAACTAATTTGTTTTCTCCCTGGCTTATGCTTTGTACTAAGAACTTACGGAGACCAACACTGGAAATAAAGTCAGTAAAAAAAACTAAAAGCAAAAGTAAAACAATTGTAGAAATTTTCGCACCAGACATTTACTAAAAATTAGATTAGATATGTGCTTGTGATATCACAAACAAGTTGCAGTGTTTTCCATCTTATTGTTTCCAAAAGATATTGACTGTGTATGAGACGGTTTGGATCTAAGTGGCATTGATGATCTCGCCCATTAATGATCGCAGAAGAGGCAACAGTCAGTTGATAGACACTATGACCAGAATCGCCAGTATCCTTACGTACTCTCCAAAATTATTTACTCTAAAGTGTGTCGTATTTCTGAGGTCACACTTGGTTGACATGGGCGAGTGCACTAACTCACCAAGTACAGGAACTTCCCATTGTATTCTAAATCTTGGTGCCTAATTAATGTTCTGCATAGCGGTAACGTTTTTAAGGCTACTGCTTTCAAAGGCATACGTAAACACATATAAAATTAATTTACTTTCCGATATGCGAGAGGCTTACCCCGGCCAAATTGCTGCCACTGATTTTGTATCTGCTATCGCAGTTAAGGCAACAATATTCAACAGTTCATAGTTGGTCCTAATTATCAGGTATGCTTTGTGTGAGAGTAAATCTGTAGAAAATCTTTATAACTTGCTCACTCCGCGTCAAAATGATGTAAAAACGTTGGTAGACTCGCTTAAACAAACTTTGCTGGATATTGTGAATAATTCAAAGAAAGTTTTTTTTTTTCAGTGCTGCAACGGGGCGGCTGTTACGAGTAATCGCCTGTCAGGTGTACAGACTCTTCGGAAAAGGAATTTGAAACATATCTATTTTGTTCATTGTCATTCCCATAACTCGAATCTGATTTTAACAAGCAACAAACTATGATATGGACGTTAGAATGTTTTTGTGACCTTGGCGAGATTCTTAGTTATTTGGAGTTCTTTACAGCGAACATCCTGGAAAGTCGCTCATATTTCCAACCTGATGTGGGATTTTAAATCAAGAACAGAGCAAGTTGTGCACGGAAATATAGTTCTTGTAGAATCCTTGAAGAAAATTGATCTTACACCTCAACAAACTGCAATAATTATTCAAGCAACAGGGCTACCAGTATTTCCGTTTTGGTTTTCTGTATTTAAATCACACCGTGGCACACGTTGATATATTGTACAGTCAATTCCGAAAATGAGCAGCTGACCTACTCATTGTAAAAAAGCCATAGAACATTTCAAAAATACATTCGACACAGCATCACTGACATTATTCCCAGGTGCAGAGAGCTGCCAAGAGACAGACAGGAAAACAAACTCCAAAAACAGTTGTCGCAAAACAGGTGTGAGACACAATTATCGCTTAGGATGCTGAGCGCTTTGACTTTACGGGGTATGTCGTCGCTGCAAATTTATTTCATTCTGAGAAGTTGTTTTGTGCGAAATTCAATGTGCTGCAGAGCTCTTGCAAAATATATCACTTCCCGGAATGCAATAAGCAGAGAACGGAGTTTCAGGTACTGTACACAAGGACTCTCGCGGGAACTGTTCCACTTCAATTCCTGTTCGAAAATAATTTATTGAACCGATGAAATTCCTGAAAGTGATTGTTACCACACCGATTACACCGTCTTTCTCTACCGTGGAGGGACTAAAAGCTTTCCCGGAAGTACTTCGACTGAAAATGGACGCTTTCCGACAAGGGCGTCGTTCGCGTCATCGTAGACTCGAATGAATGCTTCTCTGGCAAATTTTCTGCTCTTCAGGGGAGGAGAATGCATTTTTCTTAGAAACCTTCATCGTAAAGTAGGCATGTTTCCGTACAGCAGTTATTTCGTTACTCGTCTTTAGCGTTATTCCGTTACTTATTTGGAGCTTCGTAGAGCATCTTCCCAAAATATTCTTCCTTAGAAGAAACTCCACGAACGGTCACTGTGTGGTGATATGGGGCAGGGAATTATCCCTAATTTGAAGTTGGTACTGTGAAGAAAGAGGGGTCAGTGGAAGAGTGAGGATGGACCCGAAATCACAGTGGTAGTGGACGTTAACTTTGGTACCGCTGTTAGTTGCAGATGTGGCGATGAGGCAGTGTTACGAAAAACATTGTTAGAGCGCAGAGGACCGTTAGGCCTCCTGAAACATTGACCGTGTAAAAAGATCAGTCTTGCAGTTCCGTAAACGTTCTGCTCGCAAGCACGCGTCGTCGCTTTCAGTGTCTATCCGTGCTGTTCGTTGGGTTCTCCACGAAGGCACACAATTTTCTCCGTGTAAAATGGTGATAGCAACGCCCGGCAAAATCGGCGACAAGCCTGTGGAGGCTTGATTGATGTCCGTGCTTGCAGAGTGAGAAGGGAGGGTGAGGGGAAGGCGGAGAGAGGGAGGGGGCGGAGCCAGGGACGACCGTTGCTCGCCCCACTTGCTAGACTCGGCGGCTGCAGTCAGTCTTGTCTTCTGGCGCGCCGGCCACTTGCTCTCAGGCGCCCCCGTACGGACAACGGGACACACTCATCCGTTACCAGTCCGCTAACACTGATAGTCGCACGTCACATCACACGTCACACGAACTGTCCCAATGCCGCCACATTTTAATTGTCACTCAGTAACCCAGTATACTGTGCCTCATGTAATCACGACGGGCCTCCGATTTGCTGTACTTAGAACCTTCTGCCACCATGGCCTTTTTTTTTAAAGTGTGAACTCGTAAACAGACAATGTTGTATTACTTTTATTATTGCAGATGAATACCAGGATCAAACTTTCCCCGTTCTCTGCTCATTTCCTTCTCCGCCTCTGTCTACCATCAACTCTCTCCTCTCTTTGTCCATCTGCTGCTCCCCCTTTGTCCATCTCTTCCTTCCTTTCGCTGTCCATCTCTACTGCAAGCCCTCGCCTTGTCCATCTCCACCTCTATATCTATTCGTTCGTTCCTCCCCTCTCTCTCTCTGTCCAAGCCCTCCTAGCCCCTTCCTGTGTTCATCTCCTGCAGCACCCTCTCTGTCTGTCCATCTCCTCCTCTCCCTTCTCCCTCCACATTATCACCTCCACACGAATACGACGTTGTTGCTTTTTACTTCCGAAGTATTTCTTTCCAGATAGTAAGTAATACGTGTACCAAGTTCTGCTGAAATCGATCCAGGTGTTTAGGGGTAGCATTTTACACTCATGTTTTTAAACAGTCATGACATGAATCCCTAGCTACATTTCGCCCTGCAGTTTCATTTTCAAGAAGCTCTATGTTTATGACGTCATCCCTCCTGAACTATGAGTCATATAAATGACGTTATTTTGTAAGTACATCTAATGGCACATGTGTATACCGTACGCGAAATGTGGTGCTAATAGAGTTAATAGTAAAGAAGTAATCAGTTGAAACTCCATGGATGATGCGGCTGTTTTTCACTCGCCTCAGTGTTTATGATCTATACGCTCTACGACGATATAATTTTGCTGTGCTGCCAACAAAGTTGGTACTGAAGAAGTAATAAATTACGTCACGCCTGATGCGGCAGGCATGAACTGCAAAAAATGTAGTAGGCGGTCAACATTTTTCTTCATTTGTGTGGTCTTAGTGTCCGTAGTTGTTTTATAATTGTTGAGGGTATTTTTGTTGCGACGTTGCAACTACAAAAAAGCGTGATTTTTTTCACCAGATGCGTTTCGCGTTATTGAGGTAAATCGTCATCAGTTGTATGTAATTAAGTTATTTACATTTTGATTTGCTTTTTATATCGAAAATCAGTTCGTTAAGAACAGGCTGATTTGTACTTACGGTAATTTTTCAGCTGATTTGTCGCTTACATCGGGAAATGCCGTCTGCTAGCACATCGTTGTTTTTCTGTGTTAAACATTGATAATTTTGATATAATTTTTAGATGTTCTGCAGAACTATGCATTTTTCAAAACACATTTTTTAGAGTTGTGAATGTGGTGTGAGAAGTGCATAGTGCCGCAAAACATCCAAAAATTAGACCAAAATTATCATTGTCTAACACAGAAAAACAACGATGTGCTTGCAGACGGCATTTCCCCATGTAAGCGAGAAATCAGCCAAAAATTCATCTTAAGTACAAATTAACTTTTTCTTAACTAACTGTTTTTCGATCTAAAAAGCAAATCAAAATGTAAATAACTTAATTACAGACAACTAATGATGCTTTACCTCAATAAAGCGAAACGCGTCTGGTGAAAAAATCACGCATTTTTGTAGTTGCAACGACAGATCAAAAATACCCACAAGAAGGGTAAACTTTTTTCCTATCATCATTTTGTGGCGATTGTCAGCGAGAAAACGTTTCACAAAAAGTCGTGAAATCATGTGCAAAGTTTGTTGCAAGTCACACTGTCTCTCATATACTTCATGAACAAAGTTTGATACTCGCACGTCGTGGCCTACACTTCTGTTTTCACCCCCACCCCCTTGATAGGTAAATGATTCTTTTCTGGCAGTAAGTGATGTGTAAATCAAGTTTGGTTGAATTTCACCTTTCCTTCGCGAAGTATGAGAGCTGTGTACATAAGTGCACTTGTGACGTGTATGTGACTGTAATATATATGTGTGTGTGTGTAGTCTAGTGTAGTGTCATCTTCCTGTTAGGGATGATCACAGGAGGGAAGGGTGATCAAGGACTTGACCTCACCATCCGTCCTGCCCCTCTGCCATAAACGCAGAAGGAAAACTGCAGCCGGCCGCGGTGGCCGTGCGGTTCTAGGCACTTCAGTCTGGATCCGCGTGACTGCTACGGTCGCAGGTTCGAATCCTGCCTCGGGCATGGATGTGTGTGCTGTCCTTAGGTTAGTTAGGTTTAAGTAGTTCTAAGTTCTAGGGGACTGATGACCTCAGATGTTGAGTCCCATAGTGCTCAGAGGCATTTTGGAAAACTGCAAACAGCTCTGTATTGGTTCGGACCAACGCACTGATTAGAAGACCCGCACGTCCGCCTACCGGCAGGATCAATTGTCTGCGTGCCTGTGGCCTGTGGCAGGCGGAGGTCCTTCCGCTTTCGGGCCACACGTGTGGCGGCCGCTGCGCCGTGCGGCAGTAATCAGCAGGCAGGTAACGGGACAAAGGAGTGCGGCGGCGCGGTGGGCAGTAGCATTTCTGCACGCACCTTTCGGCGATCTTCCGCAGGACACGCCTTCCCTGACAAAGGCGGTCGATGTGGGTCGGCGTGAGAGGCTGCACTTGAAACTTTCTGCACTGAACGTGTCTACATGGTGCAGAAACTGGTTTCTCTACTTCGACGTTTGACTAGTGTAACCGCCGTCCGTAGATCTGCTGTCGTCGACTTCTCCGACGTAAGATGTTGATGTTGTTATCTACTGTATATGCCCGACTTTTCGTTAGATCTACATATCATATGGAGCAGTCACAAGCACTTTCACTGTAACGGCGACTAAATTTCGGGTTTTCGCAATAATAATTAATGTTGAGTTTTTGCAGAGTCAGTCACCCTCCATTTGTTGCTGCATTACGGAAGACAAGGTAGTTAGTAACCTCTTTGGATGTCAGTTGTTTTTCAACTTCCTATTTCCGACGTTAATACCGACCCGCACATTTCCGATTTTGTATTATTTCTGTCCAGTTGGAAATGAAGTAATATTTCATAATCGAACCTTCCGTCATCCAAAGATACAGTTTGCCACCTGCCTATGATTATCGTTGACTTATACACACGCTATTGTGGAATCACTTCAGTTCTTTTATTAACAACATTTAATCATAATTAAATGATCGTGTTTTGTGTATAGGGAAAAGGAGCAACTAAAATGTCCCTGATTTTTATAGTCACTCAAAAATATTTTAGCAAGAACTATGGCCCATTACTATACCTCGAT
Source organism: Schistocerca gregaria (assembly GCF_023897955.1). Taxonomy (NCBI): domain Eukaryota; kingdom Metazoa; phylum Arthropoda; class Insecta; order Orthoptera; family Acrididae; genus Schistocerca; species Schistocerca gregaria. The sequence goes on along the minus strand of NC_064925.1, from coordinate 36,550,607 downwards.
ACAGTCCTTCAAGCCGGCCGGTGTGGCCGTGCGGTTCTAGGCGCTTCAGTCTGGAGCCACGTGACCGCTACGGTCGCAGGTTCGAATCTTGCCTCGGGCATGGATGTGTGTGATGTTCTTAGGTTGGTTAGGTTTAATTAGTTCTAAGTTCTAGGCGACTGATGACCTCAGCAGTTAAGTCGCATAGTGCTCAGAGCCATTTGAACAGTCCTTCAAACTTCGTATGTTTTTACTTTCACAAAACCAAGTGTCCAGTTCCGTTCTTACATTAAATTTAACGGCCCTTCGTATACAGTGAGATTTTCACTCTGTAGCGGAGTGTGCGCTTATTGAGCACTTGCCCGCGAAAGGCAAAGGTCCCGAGTTCAAGTCTCGGTCCGGCACACAGTTTTAATCTGCGTGGAAGTTTCATATCAGCGCACACGCCGCTGCAGAATGAAAATCTCTTTCTGGAAACATCCCCTAGGCTGTGGCTAAGCCATGTCTCCGCAATATTCTTTCTTTCAAGAGTGCCAGTTCTGCTAGGTTCGCTTCTGTAAAGTTTGGAATGTAGGAGACGAGGTACTGGCAGAACTAAAGCTGTGAGGACGGGGCGTGAGTTGTGCTTCGGTAGCTCAGATGGTAGAGCACTCGCCCGCGAAAGGCATAGGTCCCGAGTTCGAGTCTCGGTCCGGCACACAGTTTTAATCTCTCAGAAAGTTTCGTTTCCCGTCGTATAGTCCACAGATCCTATTACCTGTTATTCGGCATGTAATTGAATTTTAAACTGAGCGCTACTTTTTCTCGCACACAGTTCCTCAGATATTCTTAGCCCGTGACCTTACGCCAAAACTCTGTTCCGTATAAATTAACCATAGTCAGTTTTCTTGCAGTTTTGCAAAAGTTCCCTGATCCCTTTCTTAACACGTCATACGGAAATGCCAGTTATATCGTACGCCGCAGCTACGTAGACTTATTCCGAGCGCAGAAAACAAGGCAAGAGAACTAACAATACCCGCGCATGGTTAATATAGTACAATTTAGAAGCTGAAGTATCTGCGTTGAACCCTCTATGATTTCCCAGAGGCGCTTCTTTGCTGCGGGCGCTATTCTGTTGAGAGATTATATATCGATAATTTTAATTAATCCTTTTTCATTGCTATTGATTATTTCCGATATTATCAATCACCTCATCGCTGTATGAGAATAAGCCCGATAATATCGTTCTCAGTTAAGAGAACGGCTATACTTTCTATTAAATCAGGGGAACTCATCAAATAAAACCTCCAACATATTGCCACACCCTGAGTACAGAGTCGACCAGCAAGTCTGACTTAGTTTGAAATACATTATGGTGCTAATTTTCATTAGCCAACAGGGATTATACCCTAACTGATCAAAAAAATAATAAAAAAATATATGCGCGGTGCCTGTGGATACAATGCTCGCCCAATAACCCAAAAATCGCTTTCAACAATCACTTCTAGGTCACAATCAGTGCAAAACGCCACGCAGGTGTAGATTATTCATAGCTGACACGACTCACTCCGATCTTTGTAGGACCACGACTGCCCAAAATTAAAGCCTCGTCCCAGAACTCAATATAATGATTCAAATGGCTCTGAGCACTATGGGACTTAACTTCTGAGGTCATCAGTCCCCTAGAACTTACAACTACTTAAACCTAACTAACCTAAGACATCACACACATCCATGGCCGAGGCAGGATTGGAACCTGCGACCGCAGCGGTCTCGCGGTTCCAGACTGTAGCGCCTAGAACCGCACGGCCACTCCGGCCGGCAATATAAACATGTCTGATCGTCATTACGTCTGAGCCCAAAATACCTTCAGTTAAAGAATCCTGTAGCCCACAAAATGCGCGTGAATGCGCTCTCTTTTGGTTGACTTAGATTTATAATTATGGCCTGGATTTTAGTGACCCAAATAATAGCGAATTCTACATCATTTATGACCGAAAACGTATATAAATGTGACCTTCAAAACAAAATATTTTATATAAGTTTATTCAAAAATATCGTTCCTGCCTTTTTTATACATCATGTGATACAAAACTCATTTCTGAACAAATTGAGAGTGTAGCACTTACTCTTTAGTGTCACAACGTGTGCATCGGTCGGAACAAAAACACGAAATACAGTGTAAACACAACAAACAATCAAACTATGTTTTTACTAGTGCACACCAATTGTCTGCAGTATTCCGAATTATCATGAATAATAAAAGAGGATACAGTTGTAAAAATTACTTATTTCTAAAAAGGAAAGTACAACCGAGTTTCGGGACCTATATCTCATTTTCCGGTGCATCTCTAAAATTATAGATCAATCATATCACCTATACACATTTTTAACAAAAGAAATGCTGAACAGCGCTTACAGGGATTCTTAGAAAAACAAAAAAATGTACGTACTTTAAAATAAAGGATGCATAACTGAGGTTAAAATAGTGTATCGCAGATACATGTCATGAAACAGTACCCGCTGCTGCCACTCACGGACAGACAAAGCGAACAAACATAGTAGCGCCAGTGAACGCACTAAGAAAACGAGAGGTCCCAATCCGAATACACCAGCCTGTCAACGGCACAAACGCGTGTCGGAGCACGGCTCAATAGAACTCACTGTTAGCAATTATCAGCCAACTCGTTTACACTAACACGATGGGAACAGGAAAGTAATAAAAAATTCTTTGCCTTAACTGCGAGAAGACTTCTATTTCCACATTTATATTCCCAATAATACATGTACTCGTAAATGTTCTTTGTAATAACAATGCGTTAATCCTTTCTTGTCTCAGTTAAATTTACATTTCATCATTTCACTTTAGATGGCATTATAAAATCACTCACCATTTTAACAACCTGTTTTACGCGCGGTGTAACACAAAATATCGGCATGAGAAAATTTCTACCTTATAATCTAACACTTGGTGGCTTTACGGAGCACACCACAAAAACTCCCTACTGCAACCTCTTCGCTCACAGACTGGTACAGACACTCTGCTGTGTGCCAAGCGCTCTCTCACTCGAACACTACAATCTCAGACCAGAAGTAGTCTCTTTGGCTCTGCGGTCGTGCAAAGTCAGCGATCCGCTTTAAGAGCCCATCAGAGACCTACATCGTTTACAATATAATAGTTTCATTTTAGTTTACATTAGTATCATTACAATATTTGGGTGCCGCTTATAAGTGTATCCCAGTAGACTCCTGTCAAGGTCACGAGACCAACGTAAGCTCCTGTAGGAGGAAGTTCTACAGTATAACAAACAAAACGCGTTTGAAATATGTAAGCACGGAATTAAACGTAACTTCGAAGTACAGCAATCACTGAACCTTTTGCGGTTTGGCTACCAGAAAATTTTCACTGGTAAGGCGTCCGCTGAGGACTGAGCCTAGAAGCTGTTATGATTTGGCCCCCTGCCCCGTGCCCCGCTTGACCCGGTTCCTCTCCGCCAGTGTAGTGCAGAGCTGGAGGGAGGGGACCATCCGCATTCCAGGCGTAACACCGGCACCTGTTGGACGGCGCGTGACGTCACCAGGACACGGCGGCGTGCCGCACCTCACTGCCTGACCGAGCACTGCAAGGTCAACAACTCACATGTCGGAAAGTTTCTCACATTGTTAACTCCGACACCTTCGGTGTTCCTCTCAAATTAGGTGGGTCAAAGTACACGAAGCGAAACGTCAGCTGCCACTTAAACAGACTCAAGGCCTTCAAAGGGTGGCAGTCATTTAGAAGCGAGTGAGGAAGAGAATTACAACGAAATTAAGGCAAAATTTCTAAGGGGAGAAAAGTAAAAACTTGGTGTTATTAACTGAATTTTCCGTCATTGTTCGGCAAAGCGCGAATACAGTGTTTAATGGGGAAGACTTCCCTGATGTTTTGTACAGTGAGGTGGCGAAAGTCATGGGATAGCGATAGGCGCATATACAGGTGGCGGTAGGATCAGGTGCAGGAGACGTACTGGGCGAGTCACTAACTGTTCCCACCTAGAATAACTCCGAAAGTGTGATAGTAGCTGAAGAGTTTGTGGGACAAATGTTGTCTGGGACAACGGGGGCCATAACATGAGGTTGGTTTTTTGTTGCTAGGTGGGATTCTGTCAGAGATATGAAGGTCAACTTTGTTTTTCTAAATGGGATCCTATAGTTTGGTACTTATTTTCTGACAACGGCTATCTAAACGAATCCAATGATGTGTAACAGTAAGGTCTTTGAAGGTCAACAAAAGTCGCAAAGGTAGGAACGGTAAGACTAGTATCGTCGAATCAAATGAATGTGAATGATGTATTCCTTCGAAGAACAAGTCTATATGCTTTTTATTTACGGAGAATTGCCAAGGAGATTCAGTGAGAGCTAGAGTTATACGCTGAAGAAAGATATCCTCAACGTACTCACCCTACACGTCGTACATTTAAATATGTGTACGATAAACTGAGAACAACTGGATCTTTAATGCATCGGAAACACATCCGGCAAATGAAAGTTACTAACGAGAAAACTGAAATTTATACTTTTGCCACTGTGGTTGGAGATTCTTGTGTTAGTTCGCGTCAAATCGCAAGGGAATTTGGCACGAATCAGAGTAGTGTTGTTCGTGTTCTGAATCGCCATAAACATCATCCTTACCATATCAGTCTCCACCAAGAATTAACTGGTACGGATTGTATGCGTCGCATTGAATTCTGACGATGGGCTCAACTTCACATTCAGAGGAATGACACGTTTATTAATTTGACCTTATTTACTGAAGAGACTACATTCACGAACCATGGAAATGTTAATTTGCATAACATGCATTATTGAGCAACTGAAAATACATGTTGACTGCGGCAAGTTGCACACCAAAAACCGTGGTCGGTAAATGTATGGTGTGGGATTGTGGAGGACAGAATTATAGGCCCTTATTTCATCGAAGAAAACATTAATGGTAGGAGGTACACCACATTCCTGCAAGAAATATTAGGTCTGTTATTAGAAGAAATATCTTTAGGAACAAGGAACAGAATGTGGTATCAACACGATGGGTGTCCTGCACATTTTTCGCTGATGGCTAGAAATGAGTTGCAGAGACAAATTCTCAAATCGTTGGATCGGACGCAGAGCAGATGTGTCGTAGCCGGCTCGTTCGCCAGTCTTGACGTCTCTGGATTTTTTTCTTGTGTGGATTCATAAAAGACATTGTTTATAAAGGCGTTCCGACTACACCTGAAGATATGAGAGAGAGAATTGTCAGAGCATGTGCTTCGATAAGTGCCGATGCGATAAAGCATGCCACTCGATCCATGATAAGAAGATAGCAGCACTGCGTTGACACCAATGGTCATCACTTCGAACACCTGTAAATGGACGTTCGTGTCACCTTTGTGACCCTCGCTGACCTTCAAAGACCTTACTGTTACACGTCATTGGATTCGTCTCGAGAGTCGCTATCAGAAAATAAGTACCAAACTAAAAAAAAAAAAAAACAAAGTTGACCACCATGTCTCTGAAGCGATCCCACCTGGCAACAAAAAACCGACGTCATATTTTGGCCGCATTTGTCCCATGCAACTTTTGTCCCAGAAACTTTTCAGCTCCTGTCATACTTTCGGAGTTACTGTTGGTGCCCTGTAAAATGGCAGTGCATTAGTGGAACTGTCGTTTGTACGCAGGTGATTCGTGTGAAAAGGTTTCCGACGTAATTATAGCCCGCGACGAGAATTAACAGATCGTGAACACGGAATGGTAGTTGCAGCTGGACGCATGGGACATCCCATTACGGGAATCGTTTGGGAATTCAATATTCCGAGATACGCAGCGTCGTGAGTGTGCCGAAAACAGCAGATTTCAGGCATTACCATCCACTATGGACAATACGGTGGCCGATGGCCATCTCTTAACGACTGAGAACAGCAGCGTTTGCGCAGAATTGCCAGTGCTAACAGAAAAGAAACACTGCATGAAATAACAGCAGAAATCAATGTGCGACATATGACGAATGTACCCGTTATGAGAGTGTGGCGAAACGGGCTACGGCAGCAGACCAACGACGAGACTGTCTTCGCTAACAGTACGACATGGACTGCAGCGCCTCTCCTGGACTCGTGGCCATATGGGTTGGACATTAGACGACTGGTCAGATGAGTCCCGATTTGAATTGGTGAGAGCTGATGGTAGGGTTCGCATCGAAAACATGGGCACACGTTGTCAGCAAGGCACTGTGGAACCTGATGGTGGCTCCATAATGGTGTGGGCTGTGTCCACCGGAATGAACTGGGTGCTCTGGTCCAAGTGAACCGATCATTGGCTGGAAACAGCTACTTGGACACCGTTTGCAGCCACTCACTGACTTCATATTACGAAGAAACGATGGAATTTTTATGGACGACAATGCGCAATGTCACTGGGTCACAATTGCTCGCATTTGGTTTGAAGAACATTCTGCACATTTTGAGCGAATGTTATCGCCACCCAGATCGCCCAACATGAATTCCAACAAAAGTAAACTACATTGTTGCCAAATTTATTCAAGATGGTGTCTGTAGATGTGGCAATGTCACACAGACGTAATGGTGGGAAGTTCAAATTTTGGAGGGAAAATAGGTCAGTTGGGCTACCTCCACTAACCACGCCCTGTCTCCTCCCCCTCCCCTCCCACATCTGGCAATCGGCAGGAAGAGGAGTTGGCCTGTGTTGGGCTGCTGGATAGCATGGACGTAAGTATTTTTGTTACATTGCTCCTTCTCCTCTTCTCTTCTACATCTGGCAAATGGTGGGTAAAGACTCAGTCCGTGTTGGGTTGCCGGATGGGACAGACGTAAGTCTTTATTTTGTATGCATTGTTTATTTAAACAATTTGAGCTGTCATAGACAGTCGCTCCATCCACTGTGTTCACCTTTGTGTCTGTAGTCCAACTGACCTAGTGCAGAGCACCACCACAGTAGGGTGCCGTCTTCCCTCCCAGTGTGGTCCGGAGTCCAAGTGACCTAGTTGACAACTTCTTCACCAGAAGGCGCTGTCGACCCTTCCCCCCCCTCTCCCCTACCATGATGTAATCTAAGATGGCGGCCTGGGAAAAAATGGCGGTAAAAGGGCTCTGTCTAGCTGCTGGACTGGGAGGATGAATGTAATTGTCTACTCTGTTCAGTGAATGAGATATCTGTGCTGGAGAAGGAATAGTATTTTGGCTGTAAGCGTGCATCTGAGGACAGCGTCGATAGGAATGATATTTGGTGAAGACGAATACGCTTCATCATCAAATGATGAAGAGGCAGCAGGATGGGGCTGTGTTACACTTGGCAGCTCGTGGTGGTACGTGCGTGTGCTGTAACTGTAGATCATTGGGCAAGAGTCCAGTGAGTGTTCCGCAGCAGGGCCGGCCGTGTGGCCCCAGTCGGCTTGGAAGTACCCGCCGCCTTCCTCATCCCCGGCGCACGGATATCCTTTGTCGCTCAACACCAACTGCTTTGCGAATTCTTACATCTGGTGTTGCGGAACACTGTCAAATGTACCACTGCACAAAGAGAGGCACACAGAACTTTGCAGATGACGAGAGAATATTTAGACAATTACACGTTTTATTCCGAGGAATACCACTGATGTGTCAGCGCAGCGTGGAATTCAACCTTTTACACATGGTAGGACTGGACCAAGTGCCACATCAGGCAATCACAATTCACAGTTGCACTGAACGTTTATTTGCCACATTTAAACAAGACAAATAACAAATAAACATCAACACACTTTTAAAATTACCATACATCTGTAAATTTACCATTTAGATGACAGCAGCTTACTTCAAAATCTATACATTCAAAAACCACAGAGCTTAGTGGCCTATTACACATTTAGTGAACTGAGTTAAAAATTATTTACTCCACACTTTTAAAATTACCATACATCTGTAAATTTACCATTTAGATGACAGCAGCGTACTTCAAAATCTATACATTCATAAACCACAGCGCTTAGTGGCCTATTACACATTTAGTGAACTGAGTTAAAAATTATTTACTCCACACTTTTAAAATTACCATACATCTCTAAATTTACCATTTAGATGACAGCAGCTTACTTCAAAATCTATACATTCATTAACCACAGCGCTTAGTGGCCTATTACACATTTAGTGAACTGACTTAAAAATTATTTACTCAAAAACTGTTATCAACCTGAAGAACAATTTACTAACATTTAACGAGAAAATGTAGTCTTTCGTTACTGCAGTGATTGGTAATACCAAAGTAATTCAGAGTACAGGCAACAACAAATCAGATGCCATGGCACATAACCTCGTTACTTAAGGGGAGCCGGAGGTGGTCAAATCCAAAAACATACGATTTTTTTTTTGGTACCGAAAATTAATTGGAACATTCCTCTTTAATGTAAACATTGAATTATTGTTCTACCCGCCCTAGAAGTGGAGTTGTTACCAGTTTCCCCCACGCCTGCAGAGGAAATGGGCGGCCGCTGAATGCGTCTAACACCCTCTCGTGACTTCCTGGCCAACTGCTTGGGATTTTCTGGGCCTGTTACGCATACAGCGCCTTATGTTACGCATACAGCGAGTGTGCAAGGGTTGGCTACATTGTTTTCTGTGACAATTGAAGCCCTAAGAGCGCGGAACATCGTCTCTTTGCTGTTTACCGTTTCGAATTCGTTCAGTTTTGCGCCTGTTGTTGGTAGTATTATACTTCTTGTGTACAGCGTTGTTCTGGTTACGATGCCACGTTTTAGTAACCGTGTATATAAGAAGAGAAAGTGCGTAGCGAAAAGAAAATTAACACTAATGCCAAGTTGCTATACAATTACTGAAACAGTGCGTTCTTCTGCTAAGCAACACATGGCCGGCGATAGCCCTGTGACATCTTCTAGCAAGAACCTGACTAGTGGAAGTGACAGATTTCGTGAATATGTTGGTGACAGTGATGATATTAACGAAGTACTGAATATTGGATTATTATCTTTTGTGCTGAAAGCAAGTGTTCTGTGCAAAATGTGTTCAAGTGTAGGAGTGGGACTAGAGATAACAAAGCACTTTGGTTTAGCTTGTGAGACGAAGATAATCTGTGCATGTTGCAAGTATCAAGTGACTTTCTACAATTCACATGCCAGTCTCTTTGGTGAAAATGGACCATCTAGAGTGTTTGATGTGAATGTTCGACGTGTGTATGGTCTTCGACCCATTGGAAAAGGGTCTGCTGCTGATAAACTGTTTTGTGGTATTATGAACTTACCATCGCCTCCAAGCAAATTTGGGTACTACTGTGAACTGGTAGAATCTTCTGTTGAAGATGTAACTTTGAAAACCATGAAGGAAGCAGTGGAGGAATCTGTAGAAATGAATGGTGGTTCTTGCGATTTAGTAGTGGCATTAGATGGTTCCTGGCAAAAGAGGGGTCATAAATCCCTGAATGGGGTTGTAACTGCTGCTTGTGGTGTTACTGCAAAAGTGATAGATGTTGCAATATTATCAAAACATTGTAGGTGCAAAAATAAAATAAAGGTTTCAAGACTATAGAGGAACTGAAACGATATGGAAATGAATTTGTAGTTGAAAAGCTGGAATGCATTGGGCATGTGCAAAAGTGTACGGATGCACGGCTCCAAAGGCTCAAACAAACTTTGGGTTCAAGTAAGCTCAGTGGTGGAAAGACAATAGGAAGGAGAGGCAGGCTTACTGATGAGGTGATTGAACGTCTACAGAGATACTATGGGTATGCTATAAGGCAAAATGCTAGTAATGTTAGTGACATGCGAAATGCAGTGTGGGCATTGTTACTGCCTCTTCTAATGAATACCCTCAACACAGCCTGTGCCCAAAAGATTCCTGGTGCAAATATAATGCAAAAAAGGACTATGATCACAAACATGGTTTGCCAGCAGCTGTGATAAATGCAATAAAACCAATTTTTCATGACAGGCAGAATTGTTACACAAATGTCTACACGGAAAGACGCAGAATCCTAATGAGAGTGTAAACAAGTCGATTTGGAAAGCGATTCCTAAAAGGGTGTTTGTAAGCATAAAAACACTGCACTTTGGCATTTATGATGCAATAGCAACCTACAACCAAGGGAACAGTGTGAAGGTCTGAAGGCATTAGGATTTACAGCTGGGGTGAACACTGTATGAGCACTAAGAAATATTGACAGAGAAAGGATAAGAGGAGCAGAAAGAAGAGAAAGGAATATGAAGTATGATGGAACAACAGGCCAGAAAAGAAGACAGAAGAGGAAGCTTTTGGAGAATGAAGAAGAAGACCCTGATAATCCATCCTGTAGTGCAGGAATGTATTGAGAAACTGTGATAGCTATTTCCCATAAATTAGAATTTTTCGATTATAAGGAACATTTTCTCAAAATCCACTCAAGCTAGAGAGATGAAATTTTTATACAGCACTCCTGGTGGTCAAGCTTACATTGTAAGAAAGCCATTTCGCAATATGTTCAGTAGTTTCATTTCAGTTTAATTATAAAGTAATTATTTTTAAAAAAAATTAGGTCATTAATAAAAAATAATTGGAGGGAAACTAGAAAAGATACTCCAAAATCCCTCTGTCAAAACTGCAATACTAAACCATTCTATATGTTAAAAAAAATTCAAATTTTTCTGTTTGGTAGTTTATTCATAAGTGGTTTTGACATGGGCACCTCCGGCTCCCCTTAAATGGCAAGTACCCTACAGCGTAGGATATAAAATATAAAATTTCAACCTCGTGGGATTCGACAAACTACGCCCAGGAGCGGACGCCCGCCCACTCAACTGTTTCTAATACAGGCTCGTCATGGTGCCCCAAACGGCAGCAGCAACGGTCACGAAAAATCCCAGATCTAGTGGATATCTACAACAAACTGACATCTGACTTAAGTAACTAGAAACACAATAAATCATTACATCATTCATTAATAGAATCAGTTTCAAACTATTTAAACGCACAATAACAACTGGCCTCTCAGTAACTCGTAAGAATTTATTGAAGTACTCATTTAGAATTAGACACGTGTCTCTCAGATGCACTATTACTTCAGATAGAAACGTAAACAATCCAGGGACAATTTGACCCATGTATATCTATAGCAGCTGGCCAACTTAACTCCCTCCTGTGATATAAATACAGTAGCCAGGCAGCACTTAGACAAGGACCAGCCAAACTGTTTTCAATGGCGGTTAACACTCACAGTAGCAGTCTACAAACAATGTATCAGCACTCCAGGTCCTAGTAAATGTTAATCATCACATCACATACAGCTACTAAGCAAGTTGAAATTAAACACATTCGAGGACAGACTCGGTAGGAGTAGCAACGGCCGGCCAAGAAAATGGAGTCAACAGCACAGATCCCAGTAGTCGATTCCGGCCACAATTTACAGCACAAGCAAGGTCGTTACCCTCTTGCGTATTCGACGAAGCCAGCCGCCGCAGATCGCGGTGCAAGTAGAAATGTAGCAAGCGAAGTACACGAGCGGCTTCCCAGTGACGCGATATTTGCTACGGCGCCGTCACCCGGGTGAACAGCCCCTTTTAGATGTGCTGTTCTTACTACCTCGCGCGGCGCCTGTACTGTTCGCCAGACTTGCCAAACGACGTTGCTGCTAGGCGTCCCAGAGCAGAATCCTCGCTGCTTGCTAGACCTTACCCCTCGCTGCCCGATCGGCCCGGTAGGTGGTGCGACCACGCGCCCTGCGCACACCACAGGCAAGATGAGCCATACCGGCAGCGGGAATGTCGCTGATAGAGCCACACGGGTCAACCACAACCACCACCATCACACTTCAACACAGACTCTAAAAAAGATCGCGGCACACTTGTCAAACCCCCCCCCTCCTGAGACGCTTAACACGCTTTTGTGGGAGACAGACCGCGAACTTACACTCCACACCAAATTTGGAGGTCGAAATAAATATCAGTCTGTAACTCTGAAAACAGGATTCTCACCACTTAGCTGTTTCTTTGAAGGCACTACCAGAGAGAGAAATATCTCTCGAGTCCTATATCTGCTCCGGTGTTCGTCACTATTCTGAAACGGTGAATGGGCGTAGTTTATATCTGCTGCTGCTGGAGTCAGGGACGTTATTTTTCTCACTCCTCGAAGCACACACTGATGTCTAATAAGCACAGAAAGGAAAATCAGAACAATTACACAAACAGAATTCGTACAGGACATTTTCGATGTCCTACAGCTACTGATCTGGAGATGCTCTAAAGTCATAATCGCTGGTGAAGGACAGCATCCCACCTGTCCGAATCAGAAGAGGATGGTCTGCTTGTACTCGTCTCTGAACAATTGAACAAAAGAAACGTCGCGTGACTGTCAGACGTCACATAACTTTCCATAGATACCTTGACCCCGGTCTTGTTCAAACCAGCCTTTAGAGCCTCCTATGCCCCGCACAAAGAATGTCCTGTGAATGGAACACTGTAATTGTCTCTTACTGAATTTACCGCCCAAACTGCTGCTGCTGGTGTGGGAGCACTGTCCATCATTTTCTGCTGGAAGTCTCATAATTTGACTATTTTGTACAGATAAAAAAAAACTCATCATACAGTCACAGTCAAACCCTGAAAAAGTGGTCTACAGATCATGAAATATGGAAACTATCGTCTATGACACTTCCTCAATTACACTGCTCTGCTACTGTCAAGGAAAGCTTGAATTATTCAGTGTGAAACCGATCTCCAACTGGGCTATATCACCACATACCGTATCAATGTAGTAAGTACACAATTCGCAACCTGCACTATACAAAAATCATCACTTCTGCATCCTGCATATAGCTCTTTACCACCAGACATTCGTACATATGCCGTAAAGACACAAACATCCAGAAAAAGCCACAAGTACGTGCACCATACATATAGTCGCCACGAAATCGGTCGGTCGGTCGGTCATCCACCGCAGCCAGTGGTCATGGGGCAACTGCTCCACACACGCTGGCCAGATCGCAGTGGTCACTCTCTGAACTGTAGTACGAGGACTGGGCTGGTTCCCCGCGGCAGCAAAAGTCTCCTCCACCTGTCTTTCACCATCTATACGCACACAACACACACCATAATCGATGTTTTCTCAACCAAAGAAAGACGGGAAATATGCAGAAGCAGTCAGTTGGGCAATTTACATGGAAGCGAATAACTGTCCAGCGCGCACACGGCAACACGCTACCACAGGTTTAGGTCAGCTACAGCCTTGCACTCCAGCCCATCCAGTTCGGACGGCTCCCCCCGTAAGCCAGAAATGTCAATTGTTCGGGCCTCAGGCTACCGCCACAACACGCGCTCCCGCACCCCACACAGAACTGTCCTAGGAAACCAGCCACATTTCTTTTAACACTGAACTTACAATAAAATACACTCCTGGGAATTGAAATAAGAACACCGTGAATTCATTGTCCTAGGAAGGGGAAACTTTATTGACACATTCCTGGGGTCAGATACATCACATGATCACACTGACAGAACCACAGGCACATAGACACAGGCAACAGAGCATGCACAACGTCGGCACTAGTACAGTGTATATCCACCTCTCGCAGCAATGCAGGCTGCTATTCTCCCATGGAGACGATCGTAAAGATGCTGGATGTAGTCCTGTGGAACGGCTTGCCATGCCATTTCCACCTGGCGCCTCAGTTGGACCAGCGTTCGTGCTGGACGTGCAGACCGCGTGAGACGACGCTTCATCCAGTCCCAAACATGCTCAATGGGGGACAGATCCGGAGATCTTGCTGGCCAGGGTAGTTGACTTACACCTTCTAGAGCACGTTGTGTGGCACGGGATACACGCGGACGTGCATTGTCCTGTTGGAACAGCAAGTTCCCTTGCCGGTCTAGGAATGGTAGAACGATGGGTTCGATGACGGTTTGGATGTACCGTGCACTATTCAGTGTCCCCTCGACGATCACCAGAGGTGTACGGCCAGTGTAGGAGATCGCTCCCCACACCATGATGCCGGGTGTTGGCCCTGTGTGCCTCGGTCGTATGCAGTCCTGATTGTGGCGCTCACCTGCACGGCGCCAAACACGCATACGACCATCATTGGCACCAAGGCAGAAGCGACTCTCATCGCTGAAGACGACACGTCTCCATTCGTCCTTCCATTCACGCCTGTCGCGACACCATTGGAGGCGGGCTGCACGTTGTTGGGGCGTGAGCGGAAGACGGCCTAACGGTGTGCGGGACCGTAGCCCAGCTTCATGGAGACGGTTGCGAATGGTCCTCGCCGATACCCCAGGAGCAACAGTGTCCCTAATTTGCTGGGAAGTGGCGGTGCGGTCCCCTACGGCACTGCGTAGAATCCTACGGTCTTGGCGTGCATCCGTGCGTCGCTGCAGTCCGGTCCCAGGTCGACGGGCACGTGCACCTTCCGCCGACCACTGGCGACAACATCGATGTACTGTGGAAACCTCACGCCCCACGTGTTGAGCAATTCGGCGGTACGTCCACCCGGCCTCCCGCATGCCCACTACACGCCCTCGCTCAAAGTCCGTCAAATGCACATACGGTTCACGTCCACGCTGTCGCAGCATGCTACCAGTGTTAAAGACTGCGATGGAGCTCCGTAAGCCACGGCAAACTGGCTGACACTGACGGCGGCGGTGCACAAATGCTGCGCAGCTAGCGCCATTCGACGGCCAACACCGCGGTTCCTGGTGCGTCCGCTGTGCCGTGCGTGTGATCATTGCTTGTACAGCCCTCTCGCAGTGTCCGGAGCAAGTATGGTGGGTCTGACACACCGGTGTCAATGTGTTCTTTTTTCCATTTCCAGGAGTGTATTACGATGGCCATCTGAATCTGACTACATTAGACAGTGAGTGAAGCATCGGAAATATCCCTTCCTTACGACTGTACCTCTGGAAATATAAATATCTATATCGTTCTTATGACTGGACATAATTTTCCACGTCATATCAACACCTTCCTTACGTCAGGACATAGTCATTTTCTGTGCACATGTCGGAACACTGACCACAGCACACATACTTTATAAGCTTGCTGATTACGGCGAATCTATTACATATCCCCTATTAAGTACAATACTTCGCCAATAACTGAATCCTGGTGATATATCGCGAAATAGGGGAGATCGTGTCACAGACATGATACGTGAATTGGAGTGGCAATCATTAAAACAAAGGCGTTTTTCGTTGCGACGGGATCTTCTCGTGAAATTTCAATCACCAATTTTCTCCTCCGATCCTACATAGGGAGAAGTGATCATTACGATAAAATAAGAGAAATCAGGGCTCGCACAGAAAAATTTAAGTGCTCGTTTTTCTGGCGTGCCGTTCGAGAATGGGACGGTAGAGGGACAGCTTGAAGCTGGTTCATTGAACCCACTGCCAAGCACTTTATTGTGAATAGCAGAGTAATCACGTAGATGCCGATACCACACAATACTGAGTGAAAATCCGCGATGGGTGGCCATATCTCATTTGTGTTTCCTGCGAGTGGTACCAGCGTGTCTTAGGAAGAGAGACATAATCGTCTTATAAGCGACCAGTTACTATCACATGCGGCCTTGGTTCTACCAGCGCACACAAGTAACGCTAACAATATCTGTATTAAAAACTATAATAGCTTATAAATCGAGGTGTGGCATTGCTTCAGAATGAAGTTGTCTTCCACACAAGTACCGCGACATTGAATACGGATGGTGATCCCTGGAATACGTATTAACAGACCGAAGGTGCACCTCGCCGGCAGTGTAAGCTCGTAATGATTTGGCAGAGGAACGTGCCATGAAGCCGGTATTTGCAACTCCCTCATGGTGCCGCTAGATATTTCTCCATTCTCTCTCAGTGCCGTGTCACATGTTCTGCGATACTTTCACAGGCTTAAAGGCGAGGAAGGATGATGGTTGACTGAGATTTATCACATGCAGTAGATGGTGTGCTATGCAACAAATCACTTAAAAAATCGTTGTAGAAAATGTACACAATCCTATGACCAACACACAAGCTTTTTAGATGTACAGTTGAGCTATGTTACTGCTCAGATTACGTGTTAGAGAAACCAAACTGCAATTTAACCATCGCTACTCAAAGGAGATAGGAAGCTAGGGATCTTTGATGATGGACAAACTCGTGGTTGGTACATAATTTTAATTTCAAATACAGGACAAATTTCGTAATTACAAAATTACAGATCAGTATAACAATATGAAAATTTAATTCGGACCTTTGTCCTCTTAAAAAAATATACAACTGGCTTTAACCAGAAAAACTATGATTGGATCATGAATTAATACAACCAACAGTACTTTAAAAATAATAATTAGATCTGATCGTTAAAGGATCACAGACACTCGCCATCATAAGCAGACTACTAAGTTCATTGCTTTCGTTACCAAAATTTACACAACAGTAATGGCTCTGAACACTATGGGACTTAACACCTGAGGTCATCAGTCCCCTAAACTTAAAAGAAACCTAACTAACCTAAGGACATCATACACATCCATGCCCGAGGGAGGTTTCGAACCTGCGACAGTAGCAGCAACGCTGTTCCGGACTGAAGCGCCTAGAACCGCTCGGCCACAGACACAGCACTAATGGTTCGGCTTGAGTTACTTAAGAAAAGGTCTCGTCCGTCCCGGCGCACAGGCCGAATACTTAAGCAAAGGATGGAAGCGCGTCTTATATGCGGTGGTACTCTGAGCTAACGAGTAGAAAGCAACCGCCAAGCAATTTCGAAGATGATCAGGCTGCAGTCCAGAACAGAAAACACGCCGAACACACACACGATCTCAGCGTGCGCGACAAGGCGATTAACCCCGGCTGCCCCACATACCAGGCCATTTCTGTAACGGCAAATAATTCACGCGGCAGCCAAATTCAACTCGATATTCGCCTTTTTCAAGACCATGCAAGGCTTAATAACTTTTTTAAATACCGATTAAAGGACAATTAAAATTACAGTGACTTGACAAAAGCTCTGGCCTTCATATTAAAAGAAAATCTAAAACCAAAACTGGGCGAAGAGCTCACTAATTAACAAACTGCATCAAATTAACACTACAAGAAACTTTTAAAACTGGCGGTAAAACTCTAGGCTTCACAAGTTCAGTATAGCGGATATGTTGTTGTTGTTGTGGTCTTCAGTCCTGAGACTGGTTTGATGCAGCTCTCCATGCTACTCTATCCTATGCAAGCTCCTTCATCTCCCAGTACCTACTGCAGCCTACATCCTTCTGAATCTGCTTAGTGTATCCATCTCTTGGTCTCCCTCTACGACTTTTACCCTCCACGCTGCCCTCCAATGCTAAATTTGTGATCCCTTGATGCCTCAGAACATGTCCTACCAACCGATCCCTTCTTCTAGTCAAGTTGTGCCACAAACTTCTCCCCAATCGTATTCAATACTTCCTCATTAGTTACGTGATCTACCCATCTAATCTTCAGCATTCTTCTGTAGCGCCACATTTCGAAACATTCTATTTTCTTCTTGTCCAAACTATTTATCGTCCATGTTTCACTTCCATACATGGCTACACTCCATACAAATTCTTTCAGAAATGACTTCCTGACACTTAAATCTATACTCGATATTAACAAATTTCTCTCCTTCAGATACGCTTACCTTGCCATTGCCAGTCTACATTTTATATCCTCACTACTTCGACCATCATCAGTTATTTTACTCCCCAAATAGCAAAACTCCTTTACTACTTTAAGTGTCTCATTTCCTAATCTAATACCCTCAGCATCACCCGACTTAATTCGACTACATTCCATTATCCTCGTTTTGCTTTTGTTGATGTTCATCTTATATCCTCCTTTCAAGACACTGTCCATTCCGTTCAACTGCTCTTCCAAATCCTTTGCCATCTCTGACAGAATTACAAAGTCATGGGCGAACCTCAAAGTTTTCATTTCTTCTCCATGGATTTTAATACCTACTCCAAATTTTTCTTTTGTTTCCTTTACTGCTTGCTCAATATACAGATTGAATAACATCGGGAGAGGCTACAACCCTGTCTCACTCCCTTCCCAACCACTACTTCCCTTTCATGCCCCTCTACTCTTATAAGTGCCATTTGGTTTCTGTACAAATCGTAAATAGCCTTTCGCTTCCTGTATTTTACCCCTGCCACCCTCACAATTTGAAAGAGAGTATTTCAGTCAACAATGTCAAAAGCTTTCTCTAAGTCTACAAATGCTAGAAACGCAGGTTTGCCTTTCCTTAATCTAGCTTCTAAGATGAGTCGTAGGGTCGGTATTGCCTCACGTGTTCCAATATTTCTACGGAATCCAAACTGATCTTCCCCGAGGTCGGCTTCTACTAGTTTTTTTCATTCATCTCTAAAGAATTCGCGTTAGTATTTTGCAGCTGTGACTTATTAAACTGATAGTTCGATAATTTTCACATCTGTCAGTACCTGCTTTCTTTGGGATTGGAATTATTATATTCTTCTTGAAGTCTGAGGGTACTTCGCCTGTCTCGTACATCTTGCTACACTTAAGACAGGCTATCATCTTTGAGTGGTGCGGTTTCCGACCTATTACTCGTGTGGAATGCAACACTGTTAATATTCCAACGTAAGAAATATAATTCCAGCGAAAGACGTACATTCACCTTGTAGGTTTCTCTCTGCGGTAAGCTATCGTGACAAACTGTAAAATTTAAAAATTAAAAAACAACTACTACTTTACGCTTAGTTTACACAACGACATTGGGTTGCGCCACTCGTTGCGTGGAATGAGTTGCACGCAAGTGGTTTCATATATGACTGTAGACACGGCAACACCAGTGTACACTTCAGTTTCGTCGTTATGTGGGTCCCTGAGTCGTGTCTGAAATGAAAGTTGTGGCAGCTGTACGTCGCACGAGTTGTGATGGAGTTAAAGCTTGCTGCGTGGAATCGTTGCATGAGAAAACAATAAGAAAGGTGTTTCGATTCGTGACAGGATGAAGCAAAGACATCAGCTTCCTTGCTGAAATAATTTATAACGGGAGATCTTATAATGTCACCAGAACTGTTCATGTTTCTTCTAAGTAGAGTTAATTATGCGATAGGGAGTATAGAAATCACTTTCGCCAGAACTGAAATTACGTATCATACTACGCGCATTACAATCGAGAACACTCGGCATGCTATAAGATATGGTTTCCGTTGCTGATGACGGTATTTCATTTACACCAATAATTATTAACATTAACAGTAATAATTATTAACATGAGCGAGAATGATTATTCGAAGCAGGCCGCATTAAGAAGAGAATGGTTGCAAACTACTCTCTCGAAGATAGATCTGTAGGCTCTACAGTGGCGACATTTCAAAATTCTAACATATGTGAATGGGGAGCACTGCAGCTGCAGCGACGTTTTAAATAGATGAATATTTAATAAAGAATGCAGCTTCTTGAATCTGTATAGCCTTCCCTCCTGTCAACAATATTCCTTAGCAAGAAGTTGGCCAACTCGAACGATGGGATTTTAGTCTAGTAGACGAGAGCATTGCCATAGCTAGAATTACATATTTGCTTATATTTTTCTTAATTCAGTTGTATATGTGCTCCTGACTCAATAAACTTTGCCTTGCAGCTCAGATATTGTCGGACCATCTATGTTATGATCGCACGTGACTGTCAAAGTGGCAACATTATGTTGCTTATTTTTGTAACCAGCATCACTGAAATCCCACAGACGCCCATGCAGAGCATAGAAGCATAGACGTCCAAAAAAGTGAACATTATTGACCGTTCCCAACTTCATGTCTCAGTTTGCCTACACTCTGCGAACACACATAACCTCAAAACTCGTTAAACTAGTGTCGCCAAAGGTGGAACACGCCGAAAGTGTTTAGTTTCACCCATGAGTTGCGCAAACGCGCGGCGCGCATGCGCAGTGAACGGTAGCGCAGTTGCCTGCAACATAGTGTCGTCGTGTAAACTAGGCTTTAGACACCAAAAAGAGTATCGATTCTTTGCGATACGTGCATAGCATCGTTTTCCAGAGGAGCTTTGCGCCCAATGTTCACATCCGATCACGGTTCAGATGTTGTGCTTAGTTCTCATCAGTCCTGCAAATAAATGATCGTTAGTAATGGAGAATGCCTCTTACAAAGAAAGAGACAATCGCATAGCAGCAGTCAAGCTCCCACAAACTCCGCAAACAGGACACGAGATGTATACATTGGGACTGCAGTACCGCACAAAGGCCTGCCGCTGACTTAGAGTCATCGTAGTTGTGAAACTGAAGACTCAACTTCATGCCCAAGATGCGACAGGGGAATGGAGTACATCTTATAAATCTTCGTTCGTTTAGACGAGGGTACCGAAACAGGATGGGCATGTTTCATTATCGTCACACACAAGTTGGGAGTCCTCTGACGACTGAGAGGTTTGCTGTTAACGATCTGGACGAGATAGTGATCTGTCGCGCACAGAAAACACACTTGTATTCGAGTGAAACGCAAGTTATGCCACACAACAGATTAACCATGACACAACGACGGAACAATGGCAAGTCTACCATTAAATCATACCTAGTTACAAGCGTGTTTCACCTGATGACTGCATCCACTTTCTGTCGTTCTTTAACCCAGGGACAAGTTCATTTAGAGGCAGATGGTTCTCTTCTTTGGCTTGCCGATGTGGACGTGCGTCCTAGGCGATTCCGTCCGGAGCCGCGCTGCTGCTACGGTCGCGGGTTCGAATCCTGTCTGGGGAATGGATGTGTGTGATGTCCTTAGGTTATTTAGGTTTAAGTAGTTCTACGTTCTAGGGGACTGATGACCACAGCAGTTCAGTCCCATATTGCTCAGAGCCATTGCAACCATTTTGAACCGTCATCCAGTGAAGGCATTTGTCTTGAGTGTAGGCTTTTATGGAAGCTGAAACTTGGACGACAGAGCTTAGACAAGAAACGAAACTTTTTTCTGTTCCTTGGGGCTCGCAGAGCCCAATGTTTCTTATAGTAAGGTAAAAACACCACTAGAATGTGTAATACTTTTGCGATCTTAGTGAACACTTTACAGTATAAAGACTTACCACCTATTAATGTATTTACAAAACACCTGGAAATGGTAAAATGCCAGAATGAGCTCATTGTTTTTTATGCAATAGAAGTCGTAAAAATTAGTATAAGATTACCGTAAGAAAAGAAGCGTTTGAACCGTGGTGCTACTGAAGATTAACGATTTGTGTGGAGCATCGAGTAACTTTTGAAGAGCTACTGAATCAAACTGGGTAGAAAAGAATTTCCTGGCACAACGTCAAAAAAGAAGGGATGGAGGAATGATGGGTCGGGTAACGGAGGTTCGTACGCAGTGCGACGGTTGTACGGGGAGGCGAAGGCTTCCACAGGGTGAGCAGCTCCAGAGAGGTGTGGGGGCGGCACTGGCCAAGTGGGGCGCCGCCGCATCACACCGGTCAGTGTCGGGACCTCTGAGATGGAGACGAGGGCCGCAGGCGGAGAGCAGGGCGCGCGCGTCTGTGCCTACAAACACCTCCTTCAGCCGTCCGGTTCTGCTCAGGCTGGGCGGCCGCCGTTCGTTCGCGTGACCTCGAGCTGCCTAACGGTCCACGGCGAGGCTCAGGCGGCCGTCTTACGTTGGCGTGCCTGCCTGTGCCCTCGTCTGCCTGCCAGAGTCGTGTTCCGACTCAAACGAAGGCCTCGGCGCTTGTTCGTGACGTCACGTCAGCTAGGCACGGCGAACGCCAGGCCTGCTGCAGGCGTACTCATTATGGTGGTGTCTCCGTCTCTGACACAGCAAAATGTGAAACTATTGGCGGCAGTTGACCAACACACATTGTTCTGGGAGGTTTCTGCAATCAATTAATTGTGCAATTCATTACACTTCTTAACAAATAGTGCACTCCTGAACTTAAATTTCCACCTGTTTTAAGGATTGACATACAAAAACAACTTCATGGTCCAGCAGCAACAGAATTCGTGCTTCTTTACCTTATTTGTAAATCTGAGGAAGTTACGTTTGTACTGGGTTGCTTTTACAAGAAACTGTGAACATATTGGTGCTCTTCTTTAGGTATCTCGGTTGACTATGGGGTGGGGAGCACTGAATTTTAATGAAATATCTTGCTATTCTACACGTTGGGGGAGGTGGTGGGGGACAGAAGAAGAGGCAAAAGAGAGATACTTGTTTTATCAAATAAATTTTTTTATCTTATAAAGTTTCTCCTTTCAGTTGCAAGAGGGGAATATTTATCTTTTCTAATCTCCTTGTTAAAAAAAGTTTAAGTTCAGCAGTATTTTCGATGTATGAAGCTATTTTGTTTCCTGTTTAGAATTCCTTTCACTGAAAACGACTGTAATCTAATGACTGGCAACAGTTGGACACTTACACATGTAAATTAGTTCACTTTTCCAGTGACGATGTCAAACGAAAATAAACAAATAAATAAATAAATAAAAGAAACGAGTTCATTGTAAGGGGGTTGGGGTAAGTTCCGATAACAAAATGGATCAAGTAAATATACTTACTTGAATGTAAAATTTCAGAAGCTTGCAATGGGGCAAAGCATCTTCTCATATTGATCTACGTTTGTTTCGACAGGATTCAGTAATACAAAACTATGATCTCCATTTGGAGTTTTACGATGGTAAGAAAATCTTTCATCTAAGTAAAACTGCCGAACCCACAACAATACCAAACATTTTGTACAAAAATAATAGATTTATAGTCATGAGCACGCCCAGGCATTTCTGCCTGCAACAGACCTGGCGTTCGCCGTGCCTAGCTGATGTGACGTCACCAAGAAGCGCCAAGGCCTTCCTTTGAGTCGGTGTTAATTCCTCCCGCCTACAACGGCGGTGGCCAGGATGGAACATCGCTCTTTTATTATCGTCTCTGCACGGAACCGTTCGGTTAACCCCCAACACGTTCTCTTCATTATATTGGTAGCAACTTTTTCACGTCCTCGTTCTGACATTTCAGTCTTCGCCGCCGAACAGGGACAGGACGAAAGCTTCGTTTCAGCAGTTGCCAGCGGGCTCGTGCGCATGCGCAGAGCTGAACTGCCTTCTCCAGCTTGTTCGAGTGCCGCTGTTTGCCGTATGATCAGTGGCAGCCAATTACCCAGATGCTGTCCGGAAAAATTTTCCTGGCGCGCCCAAGCTACCAGATTCGCGCATGCGCTGAGCAATCGGACTTATAGTGGGGTCACTCTCCACATGACCCGTGTAAATGTTTCCTTATATTGCTGTTCACTCTTCGTTTGCAGCTCCCACGTCAAATGAAAACAAAACAATTCCTGTGACCGGGAGTCATCAAGTGAACTAATATACATTCTCGTAATAATGGAAGACCAAAATAAGTCAGTAGTTTCTATTTTCTGATTTTATATTATTTCCACGTTATTAGTGATGAGCCATTAATCGTCTTAATGAAGTTATTTTGCCGGTTTGCCAGAGAAATTTGCTTGTATTAATCTTTTCCACCCAGGCAGTCAATCCATTTGGAGCGAAGTGTTTCGTTGCACACTATTGGCTAGCTTCAACTTCGTTCAGTTTGAAGTGCATATTTTCATTTTCTGGCACGAATGGCGTTATACCATAACAAAGTACCAAACATAAGATGGTACAGTAGTAGTGCCCCAAGAAAATTCGTATCCCGAAAATCACACAGAAAAGCTGAGTATTAGATACTTCAGAATAAATCTTGACATACAAATGTGCACTTCAAGACGAGTTAAGCATTTTAGTATGATTTGCGAAATTTCGATGCTCTTGGAGTAGTCTCTGATGTCCTGTTTCTTTAATGATACTGTAAGATCTCTTAATCCTACATAAGTACGAACAAACGTAAATATGTACCTGAAGCTGACTGAGCAGCCAAATTTGGTCAGTAGTTTTGAATTAAATATTTTGTTTGAAATATATTGATAGCTTTAGCAGAAATTTACAAATCTGCTTTCCGTGAAACACAATATTTTTCAATCAAACGACACTTGTCTAGCACTTCCTCTAGGATTGATGTTATTTCTTAATTTCTGTTGTTTACATCTTAAATTTATGGAATGCCATACTGTACTAAATTGTAGACTGGCAGCGTATCGTGTTTTATCATTTCAACTCCCCACGTGGCTTTATATTTATTCATAGAGTAGAAAATAAAATGTCAGTTGACAGTTTCTTTGCCTCACTGACAATCTTGTTAATTTTTTACCCATTTTGTAACAGTCATGAAATAATTTATTGTACTTTATTCTGAGGCGTAGGCTACACACGGATCTGTTTATTTTTTGCAAGAATATTCCTTCTTGCTAGTTATTTGCAGTACTGTGTAGATATGAACCTGATTGGAAACAATATTGCAGATACTAATTAAAAATCGTATGTTTGGAGTTAAAATGATAAAACACGGTATGCTGTCAGTCTATAATTTAACACAGAACGGCATTCCGTAAATTTAAGATGAGCAGAGCATACACCAAACACGGGCTGCCTACGTCATCGCAGCTGTGCACGCGCAGCACGGCCTGTTTCCTGGCGCCCCTGGTAGCTTCTCAAACGAACCAGAACTGACCTACCAATTGAAGAAATTGTTCTAAAAAATCAGAACAAAAAAAGCGAACCATCGGTGGAAGAATATCCATGTAGGTGCAACATAAAACTATGGTTGCATACTCCTTCGTCTCTCACCGAAATATCGTGTCGATGCAAATTAAATAACGGATGTCATATTGAAAGTGAAGCTTGTACATTGGTTACGAATGAGAGTCTTCTTAATGTAGACAGACTGTAGTGCCATACTAATGTAATAGTGTCGTAGAGCTGCACCCAATGTCACACCGTGCTCTTTTCACTGACAGGTCTCCGCAGACATTCTGCAAGCGTCTGTGAATATCTGAGTTGCAGTCGTTTTCCGCGAAAAGAAATTAAACGACTGCTCTCTGCGTGGAACCAACTCCGTTAGAGGCGCCATTTTGAAGTCTAAGGATACCGCCGCCTCCTATCGGAATTTCATGAAACGGTAGGGGCTGAAAAGAGAATATTCCACGATGTCCCACAACAAATTCCGCATTTTTTCAGCCGAAATTAGCCGAGAAAAATGTATTGCATTACTCATTAAACGCCCCTCGTACAACAGACCGGCCCGTGCTCGTGCAAAGTAAACGCTAGTGAGACTTACGAAAAAAGAAAAGAAACATGAAAATATTATTCTGGTATGGATGTACGTATGTACGTATCCGAACACCTGGCTGAAAATGACTTAAAAGTGCGTGATGTCCTCCATCGGTAATGATCGAATTCAATTTTGTGTTGGCTGGCCCACCGTTAGCCTTGATGCCAGCTTCCACTCTCGCAGGCATACGTTTAATCAGATGCTGGAAGGTTTCTTGGGGAATGGCAGCCCATTCTTCTCGGAGTGCTACACTGAAGAGAGCTATAGATGTCGGTCCGTGAGGCATGTTCAAGAAGTGGCGTTTCAAAACATTCCAAAGGTGTTCTATAGGATTCAAGTCAGGACTCTATGCAGGCCAGTCCTTTACAGGTATGCTATTGCCGTGTAACCACTCCGCCACAGGCCGTGCATTATGAACAGGTGTTCGATCGTGTTGAAAGATGCTCTTCAACAGTGGGAAGCAAGATGGTCTTTAAAACCTCAATGTAGTCCTGTGCTGTGATAGTGACAACAAGGGGTGCAAGCTCCTTCCTTGAAAAACACGAGCACACCATAACAACACGGCTTCCGAATTTTACTGTTGGCACTACACACGCTGGCAGATGACGTTCACCGGGCACTCACCATACCCACACCCTGCCATCGGCTCGCCATATTGTGTACCATGATTCGTCACTACACACAACGTTTTCCCACTGTTCGATCGACCTTTGTTTACACTCCTTACACCAATCGAGGCGTCGTTTGGCATTTACCGGCGTGATGTGTGGCTTATGAACAGCCGTTCGACCGTGGAATCCACGTTTTCTCACTTCCCGCCTAACTGCCATAGTACTTGCAGTGGACCCCGATGCAGTTTGGAATTCCTTTGTGATGGTCTGCATAAATGTCTGCCTATTACACATTACGACCAGTTTCAACTGTCGGCGCTCTCTGTCGGTCAACAGACGAGGTCGGGCTGTACGCTTTTGTGCTGTACGTGTCCTTTCACGTTTACGAGTGTGGAAATCTTGCGTACAGCGTATTACGCAAGTGACACCCTATCACCTGACCGCGCTCGACGTCTCTGAGTTCCGCGGAGCGCGCCATTCTGCTTTCTCATCTTGTCTAATGACTACTGAGGTCGCTGATATGGAGTACCTGGCAGTAGGTGGCAGCAGAATACACCTAATATGGAAAATGTTTGTTTTCGGGTGTGTCCGGATGCTTTTGATCTCATAGTGTATGTATATGTTCCACATCGCCGAAGCAGCTGTGCGGGGGGATAACGGCTCGGTCTGAGGCGCCTTGCCACGGTTCGCGCAGCTTCCCTGTCGAAGGTTGGTTCGAGCCCTCCCTCGGCCATGGGTGTGTGTGCTGTCCTTGACGTAAGTTTGATAGGTTAAGTAGTGTGTAAGCCTAGGGACCGATGACTTGAACAGTTTGGTCCCATAGGAATTAACCACAAATTTTAAAATTTCTTCCTCCGAAACCACCTGACCGATTTCAACAGCCTTGGCACATATCACTTAGTGCATGGAAAGCATCGCTGGGGGGGGGGGGGGGGGGGAGGGAGAACCACCTATGTTTGAAAGTGATGATTATAGAAAAGCAGCGTAACCCACAACACACGCCGGACGGAGAGGCCGAGCGGTTCTAGGCGCTTCAGTCTGGAACCGCGCGGCCGCTACGGTCGCAGTTTCGTGTCCTACCTCGGGCATGGATGTGTGTGATGTTCTTAGGTTAGTTAAGTAGTTCTAAGTTCTAGGGGACTGATGACCTCAGAAGTTAAGTCCCATAGTGCTCAGAGCCATTTTTGAACCATTTTGAACCACAACACATGAATATCCTTGCTTTACTCATTCAGTAATTAAGAATTGAGAGCACTTAGTGACTTGCAGCAAACTTTACACGTAATTTCAAATCCATACGAAACTTTTCCCCGCTGACAGACGACGCAAAATGATAAAAGAAAAAAAAAAAAAAGAACTTCACCGCTTACTACATTTTCGCTGTTTATGAAGAAAACCGCCCTCGTGAAGCATGTTTTAATTTATTTCAGTATTTCTTCACTACTAAATGTATGTGCCTCACATTTAGCTGACAGCATTGTCGTATTTGCTGACTGTACGTACAAAGATTTATAGGTATACAACACACTGTTCAGGAGATATGACATCATAAACATGAAGTTGCGTGTAAATGAGTGTACATAAACACGTGAAATATGTTAAATGTATTTAAAATTTTTCGACATACGCGTACGCGGAGAAAGCCACGGGTAAAAAAGCTCATCCTAAACCCCTAGAACGATTTCAACCAAATTCGGTACACGTCTTAGCAACGATCTGGAAAGAAATGCTGTGGGAGTAAGAAACACAAGCATCCTATTGGTATGAGGGTGATAATGTGGACAAAGAAGGGGAAGGAAATGGGCACACATTTGGGGGAGGGGGGGAAGTGGTGGTTCCATAAGTTCCATAGAGAGAGTGGCGAGGAGGTGGTGAACAGGCAAAGGAAAGAGGAGGAGATGAACAGAGGGAGGAAAAGATAGGTAGAGAGAGGGAAGAGAAGGAGATGGAAAGAGAGAGGGGAGAGGATGAGATGGAAAGAGAGAGGGGGAAGGGGACATGGACGGAGAGAAGGGGAGGAGGAGATGGGAAGAGAGTGGCGAGGTCAGAGCAGGTGGTCGGAGAGAGAGGGTGGAGGAGACATACAGGGAGGGGATGCGGGGGGAGGTGGACAGAGAGAGGGCAAAGCAGGTACTCAGCTAGTATCTGAAAAAAGTCCACTTGAAAGAAGAAACAAAAATCATATTTCGTTACGAGTAATGAAGTGTTACATAATATGTAAGATCAATTATAAGATAAACTGTACGTGTCAGGTATAACTGGGTATGTCGCATATTTCTGAGTCACTGAACATTTGCAACAGTTCATTTTAAAAGATATTTGTTTAACATCTTGCTAACACATTGTTATTCTGGATTTGAATTCAAATAGAACATTTTGTTTCTTATGGAGACGTTTGAATGTGTCACAGGACCTAGTCGGCAGGTGGTAGAATATATTTGAAATTTTCATTTGCATTTCCTGGGACATAAACCCTCGGCGATGCACCGGTAATAAAATAAAAGCTTCAGATTATTAGCAATCCATTAGAATTTTCACTTAGCAATAGAACATAATGTCATCATTAAAAACAGCGTTCACGTTAGATGTTCATTTGTATTACTGGAAAACTGTAATAAATTGAAGTATATATACGCAAATAATGAACACGGTTGGCCGGGTTCATTTGGGGGAGAGGAACAAACTGCGACGTCATTTGTCTCATCGGATTAGAGAAGGTTGGGGATGGAAGTCAGCCAAGCCCTTTCAAAGGAACCACCGCGCCATTTGTCTGAATCGTTTTGGGGAAATCACGGAAAACCTAAATCAGGATGGCCGGACACGGGATTGAACCGTCGTCCTCACGAATGCAAGTCCAGTGTGCTAACCACTGTGCCACCTCGCTTAGTGAACACAGTTGGCCACTGAAATATTGAGGTGCTACAAAACAACGGAAATTCTTGGTTTCACTTGATTTCACCTCTTGCGTCTGCTCGTGAAAGTACATAAACGCCTGATGTCGCACACAACCAGTATTTTGGAATTCGGCTGCATGTCCACGTAGTTTATCACTACAAAATGTGATTTATGTTGTATCTTAGGTACTGGAAAAGAACCAAATAATTTTTGGGAATGCGCTTACCTCTGTGTCTAGTTATAATTCTCCAAACAATGCCAGTAACTTATCAGGTAAGTGTTGCGAACAACAGAATGAGAAGGAAGTTGTTTTAGAAGTACCCAGATCACTCAGGTAACACATCCGATAGGCGTTGGTATATAAAATCTGCAACCACATCCTCTGATGATGAAAAGCAGTTAATCTTCCAGATATCAGTGTAAGTTTGCCATACGCGAATTTGCGTCAGAGGGCACGAGCGAGGTAATAGTGAATGTTGGTGTAATTTCGTTGCATAAGTAATGTACCAGTATGTACACTACATGAAGACATGTTCACTCGTGTGTGCTGGCATAAGCTGTCACCACCAGTCCACTCGGCAGAGAGGCTTCGAGAAGATGGACGGTAGGCACGGGGGCAAGCGAGCCCGTCAGGAGGGAGGCCAGAGAGACAGACTCGCAAGGAACGCGTCGACAGCGCCCTCTCGGCCGCCAGTGCTCAGATCGCCACCGCAGGTAGGCGGCCGGGTCCATCATCCAGCCGGCCGCGGTGGTCTCGCGGTTCTAGGCGCGCAGTCCGGAACTGTGCGACTGCTAAGGTCGCAGGTTTGAATCCTGCCTCGGGCATGGATGTGTGTGATGTCCTTAGGTTAGTTAGGTTTAAGTAGTTCTAAGTTCTAGGGGACTGATGACCGCAGCAGTTGAGTCCTATAGTGCTCAGAGCCATTTGAACCATTTTGAACCGTCATCCGGTGAGTCAAAGAGCCGAGCCATCAGTCGCAGCCCAGTGGGGGCCGCAGCCGCAGTCAGCTCAGCCTGCAGCTCAGAGTGTCAGTACCTAGCAACCAGAGTACTGTGTATGGCGGACTTCTACTTCACCAGCGGTGAGGCTGACGTGGACTGTTACTGAGAGCTTCTGCCACGACACCTGGACTTCTTGTTCTTATGAATGAAGAACCATGTTAGAACATACGAGCAGTTAGTGTTGTAGAAGGGATACTGGGCACAAAATGACATCCTCTCTTTGCTTCCCATGAAGCTTACAATGAGAACGAGAAGACACAAAATTGCGTATGCTGTAAGTCGTCAACGGAGTCGCCGAGTCTCGACTATAGTCAACTACACCATTAAACCGCAATGCTTCTACATCTACATCCATACTTCGCAAGCCACCTGACGGTGTATGGCGGAGGTTCCCTTGAGTACCTCTATCGGTTCTCCCTTCTATTCCAGTCTCGTATTGTTCGTGAAAAGAAAGATTGTCGGTATGCCTCTGTGTGGGCTTAATCTCTCTGATTTCATCCTCATGGTCTTTTCGCGACATATACGTAGGAGGGAGCAATATACTGCTTGACTCCTCGGTGAAGGGATGTTCTCGAAACTTCAACAAAAGCCCGTACCGAGCTACTGAGCGTCTCTCCTACAGAGTCCTACACTGGAGTTTATCTATCATCTCCGTAACGCTTTCGCGATTGCTAAATGATCCTGTAACGAAGCGCGCTGCTCTCCGTTGGATCTTCTCTATCTCTTCTATCAACCCTATCTGGTACGCACCCCACACTGCTGAGCAGTATTCAAGCAGTGGGCGAACAAGTGTACTGTGTCCTACTTCCTTTGTTTTCGGATTGCACTTTCTTAGGATTCTTCCAATGAATTTCAGTCTGGCATCTGCTTTACCGACGGTTAATTTTTATACGGTCACTCCATTTTAAATCACTACTAATTCTTACTCCCAGATAATTTATGGAATTAACTGCTTCCAGTTTCTGACCTGCTGTATTGTAGCTAAATAATAAAGAATCTTTCTTTCTATGTACTCGCAGCACATTATACTTGTCTACAATGAGATTCAATTGCCATTCCCTGCACCATGCATCAATTCGTTGCAGATCCTAATGCATTTGAATACAGTTTTCCATTGTTACAACCTCTCGATATACTACAGCATTATCCGCAATAAGCCTCAGTGAGTAAACTTCTGATGATATTGATTTAGAATTGAGACAGAGAGAGAGAGAGAGAGAGAGACAGAGAGAGAGAGAGAGAACAGAGAGTGTAACATTATGGCCTTGTTTGTGCCGAACAACAGACATAATTATTTTGTGCGTCGTGTATTGGCGGATATATGTGTGATGTATACAGAGGAAACGTTGGCGAAGAGGGGCGTTTGCGACAGACACAGCTGTATCCGCGCCGCAGCCGTGTGTGGCGCAGTTCCCGGTCCGCCGGTGAAGCGAGTGAGGAAGGCGGCTGGCTGGAGAGTGGGCAGTCCGACCTTGAGCGCTAAAGGTTAGCAGCCTCGCCTGCACACAGCTCCGGCGCAGGCTGCTACCTCCTGCCAGAGCGAGAACACGCAGCGCTGTCGTTGCAAATTCGCTTACTGCTGAAGGCGACTTATCAGCATATTTTGTCGTTTCGTCAGCGCATAGGTGAAGACGTGGTCTCTCTATCACCAAAGGGAGCGACTTTACGTCTGTCGGGTCCTTTCGCGCACAGTTCGGTAAACGTGTGCTAATGTGCTTAAGGTGTCGCCAATCCGAGCCAGTTTGAACGCCGCGCGGCGAATTTTGGTAATTTTTCTTAACAACGAATCAACGTTGGAGGTGACAGAAGCAGCACGTGCCAGGAAACCTCTACCTTTGACCTGGGTAGTCCTAGTCGAATCACCAGAGCAGTGTTGCCTATTCACAGGAAACTGGCGTTGATGGAATACTCCAAATAGTTTCGGATGTGAATTTGCTTGCCATTGGTGTCTGAGATCAAAGGTACGCTGGTTGGTGGTTTCTCGGTGACTATTTAATGTTTACTGATTTAGTATACTCCAGTGTACGAGAGCAAATTCGGTTATTGGTGAGGACGTGCAGTGTGAAGCGCGGCACGTCGTCTCCGGGAACAGGCGCTGCCTGCTGCCTGTGTTTTACTTAGCTATTTAAAACTATAACAGAAGCAGCAACACGCATGTATGTATTTACTGCGTACACACTGAAGAGCCAATGAAATAGGTACACCTCCCTAGTATTATGTAGGGCCCGCGCTAGCACTCAGAAGTGCCGCAACACGACGTGGCATGGATTCGACTAATGTCCGAAGTAGTGCTCGAGGGAACTGGCTCCATGAATCCTCCAGAACTGTCCGTAAATCCGTAAGAGTACGAGGAACCACCTTCCGAACACCAGGTTGCAAGGTATCCCAGATTTGCTCAATAATGTTCATGTTTGGGAATTTTGGTGGCCAGCGGAAGTGTTTAAACTCAGAGGAGAGTTCCTGGAGCCACTCTGTAGTAGTTCTGGACGTGTGGGGCGACGCATTGTACTGCAGGAATTACCCAAGTACGTCGGAATGCACAGTGGACACGAATGGATGCAGGTAAGCAGACAGTACGCTTACATACGTCCCACCTGTCAGAGTCGTATCTAGACGTGTCAGGGGCCCCACAGCACTCCAACTGCACACGCGCCACACCATTACAGAGCTCGAACAGTCCTCTGCTGAGATACAGGGCACATGCATTCACGAGCCTGTCTCCATCCTCACGTACGTCCATACGCTCGATGCAATTTGAAACGAGACTCGTCCGACCGGGTAACATATCCAGTCATCAACAGTCCAATGTCGACGGTCCCAGGCGAGGCGTAAAGCTTTGTGTCGTGCAGACATCAAGATTATACCAGTGGGCCTTCGGCTCCGAAAGATCATATCGATGATGTTTCATTGAATGGTTCACACGCTGACACTCGTTGACGGCCCAACATTGAAATGTGCAGCAATTTGCGGAAGCGTTGCACTTCTGTCACGTTGAACGATTCTCCTCAGTCGTCGCTGTTCCCGTTTTTGCAAGATCTTTTTCCGGCCGCAGTGATGTCGGAGATCTGATGTTTTACCGGACTCCTGATATTCACGGGACACTCGTGAAATTGTCGTACGGCAAAATCCCCACTCCACGGTTGCCTCGGAGATGTTGTGTCCTATCGCGACTACAGTACCACGTTCAAACTCACTTTTATCTCGATAACCTGCCACTGTAGCAGAGCAGCAGTAACCGATCTAAGCCTGCGTCACGCACTCATCGTCTTATACGATCGTTCCCTTCCGCAACGCCACATTCAGCCTGTATACATACCGCTGTATTTTAATACGCAGGTCTATACCAGTTTCTTTGTTGCAGGTAAGGAGCGGCCGGCGCCGAGTGCAGAGTGCAGAGGTCAGCCACGCGCTGCTGCCCCGGAGGTGCCACCCACTAAGCGCAGCCTAACACCCACCTCCGGTGCTCTGTAGGCGGGGCAGTATCTGAGGGCTCCCGAGCCCCTTCCTCACCCAAGGTAAATTCCTGCTGTTGCAGCTGACAGTGGGTAACAGACGTTTTAAGTGACGAGGGTGCAAATGGCGTGTTACAATTTCTTAATCCATCGAGTGTCTTTGCTACGTTTCATAATCCATTCCATATTATCCAGTTCGCTAAATTTTTCACGCTGGCAGTTTTGCAGCTGAAAATATGGAGTGTGTTCTCACCAGATAAGTTTGCTTTTCATTCACAAAATTAACGGCGTCTTTGTCTGAACATTCTTTCGCATCCCGCTCCAGCTACTGCTGGGTCTGGTTGTTGACGAGTACTCTCCATTTGGCGCGGTTGTTCCACCGCTTTTCTTCCTACACTTGCTGCCAAGTCACACCTCTCCTTTCCACAGATATTCTCCCACCCGTTTCCCACCGTGTTCTTGGGCGCCCTCTAGGTCTTTTTCCATCCATCCTTAGTTCTTCCATAATTCTGGGACGTCTCTGTCCACGCATCCTCGTAACGTCCCCGTACCATCTTAATGTCTTTTCTTGTTTAAGGTCCTTTCTAGTATCTACATTCCTTACTCTGTCTATTCTTCTTTTTCCCTTAACAGGTCTGACAAATTTCCTCTACTTGCAGTCTGCTCCAGTCCCTTTCTGTCATTGTCCATGTTTCCCCTCCATAGGTCACAATAGGGAAGTAATAACTCTTATACATGAGGAGTTTTGCTTTTTCTGAAACTTCCTTATTCCAAATCAGGTGTTTTATTGCTTAGTAAAAATTACCTCCCTTTGGTAACCTTCTATTAATTTCGTTGGTTATTCTTCCATCGCTGGATATTTCACTCCCTAAATAAGTGAAACTGTCTACCTCTTTGAGGGGTTCTCCATGCAAAGTAATATTCCCGTTGCTCCCTTTGTCTTTTCCAAATACCAATACTTCACTCTTATTTTTATTTCCTTCCACTCATCAAGTTGTAGCCGTACATCCACCTCTTTATCGCTCCATGTTACCGTATCGTCTGCAAAAATCGTCTTTTTGTCTTTTTATTTTACTATATCTTTAACTGCTCTATTCATTCCCTCCATCACAACATTGAAATGTGCAGGAGATAGAATATTTCCTTTTATTGGGTTTAGGCAAAGTCCAATTCACCAAATACATTTATGTCCGATTATGCCACAAACTGCACATTCTCTGATTATATTACTACTTACTCCCCTGGTCTCACAGTCCGCAGTCGGGTTTTGGCCTCATCAAGTATTCTGTCTTCGGCATCTTCTTTCCTCATTTCCAGTACCTGGAGATCCTTGCCACCCAGGTCTCCCCATCTCATTTTCGGCCTGCCCCTGTCCTCGTCCTTCCGGCTTATTCTCTGAGACTTCTCTCAGTAAAGATCCCTGCTCTCTTCTATATACGTGGCCGACCCATCTTGTCTTGGCTTCCGCAACTACATCTGGTTCTTGTGTAGCTCTTTCTTCGCCATTCTCCTCCCTCATAAATTGGTCCAAATATCCGTCGCAGGATTTTATTTTAAAATTTTTTTTATCTTTCTCTCCGTTTATTTAACTACTCTCCACATTTTTGCCCAAATAGCAATACTGGTTTGATTATGATTTTATGTATTCTTACTTTGGTTTCTCTTGAAAAAATTTTGGATGACAGTAGTTTGTTAAGTAAGTAAGAGCTGGATGCTGCTTTGATCTTCGCCTCTATTTCTTGCTTCTCATCGTTTTTGTGGTCTACTACTACTCCGAGATACTCAAACTCATCTACTTCTTTAAACATGTGGTTATCGATCTGCAGAATTCCCCGACTTTTAGTTGTGTAATTTCTTTCTACCCTCATGAATTTTGTTTTCTCGTTATTTACTTCTAATCCAGCTTCCTTTGCTTTTTGAAAGAGTGTTTTGCCAGTATTTTAACAGCATCCGGATTTTCAGCGATTAGTGGTACGTCATCTGCAAAGGCCAGTACATTTATTTTTGTTCCTATTTTAATTCCCTCTTCTGCTTCACTTGTTGCTTCCAGCGCTTCCTGTATTACAATGTTGAAAGAGAGGGGGGATATTCCATCTCCTTGCCTGACTCCTTTTCTTATGTCAAACGCCTTGGAATATTCTCTATCCATTTCCCTTTAGAGCCTTTCAGTGTCACTTTGACAAGATGTATAATTTTCTTGAGTATTCCGAATCTCTGCATTTTCTCCCACAACTTATCTGTAGATATACTGTCATAGGCTTTCTTAAAATCAACAAATAGTATTGCCGTTGTTTTGTTATACTCCCAATATTTGAATATGATTTCTTTCAGTGTGAATATCTGGTTAGTAGTTGTACGATTCTTCATAAATCTCGCTTGTTTTTCATTTATTGTCTCTTTTAAATATGGTTCTAAATATTTTCGGGGAATCTTGGAGAACACTTTGCAGTCGGTGCTAATTAATGAGTTGCCTGTGTAGTTGCTGCGTTGTTGTTTGTCGCACTTTTTATGAACTGGCAGTATTATCGCTTCTGTCCACTCCTCTGCCATTCTTTCTTCATTCCAGGTGTTCGTAACAAGTTTGTGTATTTTTTTTGAATTTTTATATCTCCCTTCTTAAACAATTATCTCTCGCTGGAGCTTTGTTGTTTTTTAGTATGTTGATTGAGTCTATTATCTCTTTATTGCCGAGGGATCTTCACACTGATAAGCATTTTGTTGCTCCCCTTCTGCACTTCTGTTTTCAGCATTTAGAAGCTCCGCAAAATATTATATATTTTATTACAGAATATAAATCGATGTATACTACATAAAACCAAGTTATGTAGAGATAAGCAAACAACTATGCAAGATAATCTAAAAATAAATTACAACAAAAGACAGAAATTACTTCGTTTCTACATCCTTACTTTTATATTTTATATACACTTGTTTTATACTAACCAAAATCTAACTTTTATACATGGTGTATTAAAGTCCTCGGATCGAAAGTCTACTGGCGACTTACTCCGTCGCTGAGAACAACTTTTGTCACAGACAAAATGCTAGGCTCGTTAGCCACTCACTAACGATTGTGTTTCATACGACCGTTACTCATGGAGCGGCAAAACACGGCAAACCATCTGATGCCCATGAAAAATCTAAGATCACCAGCTTTAACTACCAGTTTTAGTTTCTGAGAGCCATCCACGCTTACTATAAACTATAACTTTTCTCTGTCCTTGCAATTTCCCCGTCTTAAGTCAATGGTAGGTGAAGAAGAAACGCGAAAAAATATCCGTTTCATCAGCATTGAACAAGTTGCGTGGATGTAATTTCACAGTGGTCTTCCTGGTCGTCTCTCCACCCAGAATAATGTACGTCATAGACTTCTGCATTATCGTCACAAATAACGATGTTTGATTCTCTTGTTTTTTTTTCAAGGTATGTTGTTGTTGTGGTCTTCAGTCCTGAGACTGGTTTGATGCAGCTCTCCATGCTACTCTATCCTGTGCAAGCTTCTTCATCTCCCTACATCCTTCTGAATGTGCTTAGTGTATTCATCTCTTGGTCTCCCTCTACGATTTTTACCCTCCATGCTGCACTCCAATGCTAAATTTGTGATCCCTTGATGCCTCAAAACATGTCCTACCGACCGATCCCTTCTTCTGGTCAAGTTGTGCCACAAACTCCTCTTGTCCCCAATCCTATTCAATACCTCCTCATTAGTTATGTGATCTACCGATCTAATCTTCAGCATTCTTCTGTAGCACCACATTTCGAAAGCTTCTATTCTCTTCTTGTCTAAACTATTTATCGTCCATGTTTCACTTCCATACATAGCTACACTCCATACACATACTTTCAGAAATGTCTTCCTGACACTTAAAACTATACTCGATGTTAAAAAATTTCTCTTCTTCAGAAACGCTTTCCTTGCCATTGCCAGTCCACATTTTGTATCCTCTCTACTTTGACCATCACCAGTTATTTTGCTCCCCAAATAGCAAAACTCCTTTACTACTATAAGTGTCTCATTTCCTAATCTAATTCCCTCAGCATTGCCCGACTTAATTCTACTACATTCCATTATCTTCGTTTTGCTTTTGTTGATGTTCATCTTATATACTCCTCTCAAGACACTGTCCATTCCATTCAACTGCTCTTCCAAGTCTTTTGCTGTCTCTGACAGAATTACAAAGTCAGCAGCGAACCTCAAAGTTTTCATTTCTTCTCCATGGATTTTAATACCTACTCCAAATTTTTCTTTTGTTTCCTTTACTGCTTGCTCAATATGCAGATTGAATAACATCGGTGAGAGGCTACAACCCTGTCTTACTCCCTTCTCAACCACTGCTTCCCTTTCACGTCCCTCGACTCTTAAAACTGCCATCTGGTTTCTGTACAAATTGTAAATAGCCTTTCGCTCCCTGTATTTTAACCCTGCCACATTTAGAATTTGAAAGAGAGTATTCCAGTCAACATTGTCAAAAGCTTTCTCTAAGTCTACAAATGGTAGAAATGTAGGTTTGCCTTTTCTTAATCTTTCTTCTAAGATAAGTCGTAGGGCCAGTATTGCCTCACGTGTTCCAGTATTTCTACGGAATCCAAACTAATCTTCCCCGAGGTCGGCTTCTACCAGTTTTTCCATTCGCCTGTAAAGAATTCGTGTTAGTATTTTGCGGCTGTGGCTTATTAAACTGATTGGTAATTTTCACATCTGTCAGCACCTGATTTCTTTGGGATTGGAATTATTATATTCTTCTTGAAGTCTGAGGGTATTTCGCCTGTTTCATACATCTTGCTCACCAGATGGTAAAGTTTTGTCAGGACTGGCTCTCCCAAGGCCGTCAGTAGTTCCAATGGAATCTTGTCTACTCCGGGGGCCTTGTTTCGACTTAGGTCTTTCAGTGCTCTGTCAAACTCTTCACGCAGTATCATATCTCCCATTTCATCTTCATCTACATCCTCTTTCATTTCTATAATATTGTCCTCAAGTACATCGCCCTTGTATAGACCCTCTATATACTCCTCCCACCTCTCTGCTTTCCCTTCTTTGCTTAGAACTGGGTTTCCATCTGAGCTCTTGATGTTCATACAAGTGGTTCTCTTATCTCCAAAGGTCTCTTTAATTTTCCTGTAGGCAGTATCTATCTTACCCCTAGTGAGATAAGTCTCTACATCCTTTCATTTGTACTCTACCCATCCCTGCTTAGCCATTTTGCATTTCCTGTCGATCTCATTTTTGAGACGTTTGTATTCCTTTTCGCCTGCTTCATTTACTGCATTTTTATATTTTCTCCTTTCATCAATTGAATTCAATATTTCTTCTGTTACCCAAGGATTTCTACTAGCCCTCGTCTTTTTAACTACTTGATCCTCTGCTGCCTTCACTACTTCATCCCTCAAAGCTACCCATTCTTCTTCTACTGTATTTCTTTCCCCCATTCCTGTCAATTGTTCCCTTATGCTCTCCCTGAAACTCTGTACAACCACTGGTTCTTTCAGTTTATCCAGGTCCCATCTCCTTAAATTCCGACCTTTTTGCAGTTTCTTCAGTTTTAATCTACAGGTCATAACCAATAGATTGTGGTCAGAGTCCTCATGTGCCCCTGGAAATGTCTTACAATTTAAAACCTGGTTCCTAAATCTCTGTCTTACCATTATATAATCTATCCGATATCTTGTAGTATCTCCAGGGTTCTTCCATGTATACAACCTTCTTTCATGATTCTTAAACCAAATGTTAGCTATGATTAAGTTGTGCTCTGTGCAAAATTCTACCAAGCGGCTTCTTCTTTCATTTCTTAGTCCCAATCCATATTCACCTACTACATTTCCTTCTCTCTCTTTTCCTACACTCAAATTCCAGTCACCGATGACTATTAAATTTTCGTCTCCCTTCACTATCTGAATAATTTCTTTTATTTCGTCATACATTTCTTCAATTTCTTCCTCATCTGCAGAGCTAGTTGGCACATAAACTTGTACTACTGTAGTCGGTGTGGGCTTCGTATCTATCTTGGCCACAACAATGCGTTCACTATGCTGTTTGTAGTAGCTTACCCGCATTCCTATTTTCCTATTCATTATTCAACCTACTCCTGCACTACCCCTATTTGATTTTGTGTTTATAACCCTGTAGTCACCTGACCAGAAGTCTAGTTGCTCCTGCCACCGAACTTCACTAATTCCCACTATATCTAACTTTAACCTATCCGATTAAGTGATCTGACATTCCACGCTCCGATCCGTAGAACGACAGTTTTCTTTCTCCTGATAACGACATCCTCTTGAGTAGTCCCCGCCCGGAGATCCGAATGGGGAACTATTTTACCTCCGGAATATTTTACCCAAGAGGACGCCATCATCATTTAATCATACAGTAAAGCTGCATGCCCTCGGGAAAAATTACGGCCGTAGTTTCCCCCTTGCTTTCAGTCGTTCGCAGTACCAGCACAGCAAGGCCGTTTTGGTTATTGTTACAAGGCCAGATCAGTCAGTCATCCAGACTTTCTGGCCTCTCAACAGATACCCCTCCGTTGTGGTTGCACCTAAGGTACGGCTACCTGTATCGCTGAGGCACGCAAGCCTCCCCACCAACGACAATAGTCCGTGGTTCGTGGAGGAGTTTTTAAGGTAGTGAGCGATCATTACTTGCGCGACCTGTCATAGACGAGACTAACAGCGGATTTCCTTTAGGCTCCTAACCTCTGATACGTACGTTTTTGTCCTGTACACTGACAAAGCCGTTTCAGTAATGATTCTCCGGCTCGGCGGAGAGGAAATGGCTGGGTCCGCTTCTTCCTCCAGTACGGTATCTTTTCAGCAGTCCGATCTCTCTGCTTCAGGACTAGACATTGTGACGGACGAAATACTGAAAGTTTTATACATCAAATACTTGTACTTGTTTGCAGTTATTTTACAACTTATCTATTTACTGTAGTACCTTATAGGTTGTTGAGTAAACAAAGGAGTGACGCGAACAGTTGAATGTCTAAACAATTGACGAAATAGTTCAATTACCGGGTGTACCGTAGCCGCCAGCATCAATTATAGAATGTTTTCGGCCGATCTGTACCAGAACACTTAGGATTTCGTAGGTACTAAAAGGGAGCAGAGAACTGTTTCGATGTACCAAGAAATTCGCCGGTACGATTACCGAGGTAGGCTAGGGTATGGGTTCTTTGGAGTCTTCTGTATGTCCATCTCTTCTTCTCCCTTCTCCCTGTCCATCTCCTCCTTCATGTGTCTGCCCACCTCCCTCACCCCTCTGTCTGCTCACCCCTTTCACCCCTCCGGTCACCAAGTGCCCTGTTTCTTACGTGTACTTGACCTTCAGTAAATACACTGATGATCCAAAACATTAGCATGGCTGTCCGTCTTTGGAACGAATTACTTTTCTGAATCTGCGTATCAGATTGTTGGTAGGGGTTTGGGGGTATGTGGCATTACGTGTCTACCCACAAGGCATGTAACTGGCGTAAATAACGGGCCACTGATTTGCGTACCCGGTGATGGCGCCCGATAGCGACCCAAGTGGGTTCCACAGCGATTTGGTCGCCGAGTGTCAAACAGTGTGAGTTCAATATAACGCTCCTCAACCACTGCAGCATGATCCTGGCTCAGTTAACACTACTGAAAGATGACGTCGCCGTCAGGGAAGGCATCGACCATCAAGGGATGCTTGTGTTCACGGCTTTCCCCATGTCTTCGATTACCGCCACAGCTCTCATGCAAGCGCGGAAGAATGTCTAGAGAGAGAAAACAATAGCACTGCATAATACTGCTCCCACCAGCCGGCGTCCGTGGCGCGCTCCACGTTTCGAGACGCCATTCACCTCAGTGACGACGTTTGTGGGGACGATCATCGACCTAGAGGAGCAAAAATATGGTTTACCCAGAGTCGAGACATTTCCATTGATGGCGGTCGAATCCCGATGGTCCCGTTCCCACAGCATTCGTCACGATGTCGTCGGGTCAGCATGTGAACACGTAGGTGCGGTCTACTGCGGAGCTCCGTGTTGAATAAACGATGAGCTCCGAAACACTGATGTTTCCATGCTTTCAGTAGATGCTCACGGCATTAGCACGTGAACATTTGACTAGCTTCGCCGCTTTCGAGATACTCATTCACAGGCACTGCGTAATAGCAACCTGCCCGTTGTCAAAGTCGCTTATCTCAATAAATTTCCCCATTTGGAGCTCATGTCTTCGCTAGGCTGATCCCAAGTCCGTGTCTGCTCCTCTTAGGCCGGTATTACACTATCAAATTTCTTTGTCAAAGATTTGATCAAATATTCGTCAACTTTATTTGACAGAGTTCTGTGACGTAGCGCTAAAAAGGGGTACTACACTGGATCATACTTTTCGTCAAAGTTCAAGATGGCTGATAACAACAACTTCTTATTAACCGCAGCAGTTGCATGTACCACAATTGCACTGTGTGCACATGTAGAAGAGAAGCAGGGGAAAAAAGGAAACGTAACTGGGTGAAGCCGTGGGTTTACGACGAGACGATAAAAGCATTCAGCAAAACTTGTTACGCGAGCTTGTAGTCTCATAAATTACATAAGAATGGATAAGCATAAATTTCTGTATATGCTCATATCCTCATATCACAAAGCACAATACTCGCTTAAGAACTGATATATCTGTAGAAGACAGGCTCACTGTAAACCTCAGATTCCTTGCTACACTAGAGGGTTACTCTAGCCTACAGTACAGCACGCGAATACCACAGTGCGCATTAACGAAAATAATACATGAAACGTGTGAAGGAATTTATAAAGCACTGAAGGACAAATGTCTGAAGGTAAATAAATGTTCAATACACTTTATGTGCATTAAGAACTATTTTCATTTTATAAAAAAATCAATTGCATTTTGCGTCCGAAAACCGTATCTCATAGCTATCTCCGCTGTATTTTTCTAGCTCTCCAATCTTCTTAATCTATTTTTGTATTCAGGGTGCCTCACGTTGTAAAGCGCATCAGCTTCATACATCTCTATTAATTTTGTATTTGACGGTACACACAAATTGTATTTACCGGGCATTTTTATAAACACAGATGACAGAACGCTGCACGTGGTAATATGTCACATTGCAGTGAACAGAAGACAAGCGACTTTTATGATCAAATCTACAGCGAGGTCTTAGATATGATCAAATTTATTTGACGACACACGAGATTTGACAAAGTGCTCTATTACACCATCAAACGTTTTTGACATATCAACTTTGACAAAGAAATTTGATAGTGTAAACACAACTTGACTAGAAGAAGGGATAGGTTGGTAGAACATGTTCTGAGGCATCAAGGGATCACCAATTTAGTATAGGAGGGTGGCGTGGAGGGTAAAAATCGTAGAGGCAGACCAAAAGATGAATACACTAAGCAGATTCAGAAAGATGTAAGTTGCAGTAAGTACTGGGAGATGAAGAAGCTTGCACAGGATAGAGTAGCATGGAGAGCTGCATCAAACCAGTCTCAGGACTGAAGACCACAACAGCAACAACAACAACACCGGCCTTACATACTTTCGTTACCTCGTCACCGCCGCATCCAACGTCGCGGTGCCCAGTAGCATAGAGGGCGCGTGGCGAAGTCGCGTAGCTAGCGCCAATCCAC
The DNA here is from genome assembly GCF_023897955.1 of Schistocerca gregaria. NCBI lineage: Eukaryota > Metazoa > Arthropoda > Insecta > Orthoptera > Acrididae > Schistocerca > Schistocerca gregaria. Next base: position 36,507,965 of record NC_064925.1, on the reverse strand, counting down.
GTCACTCGCTGCGGCAACATGCGGCCGGCAGTTCACTCACGCGGTATCACGCTCCGCTCACTCACCGAGTGACGGGCAAGAGAAGCGTGGCCAGGCCATGTGGTAAGGAAATAGACGAGCAACAGGAACTCTGCCTGGCTCACCTGTCTCTCGAGCCGCTCCGGCCGCCTTGGGTGACGTCAGAGGCCAGAGCAGCTCGCTCACAGCTTCCACATAACGTAGCGGTACTAATAGTCCCGGCAAGCATTCACATGCATTTAGAATTAGAATTTCTTTTTAGCTGTCGATTATCCCTGTGTTCCATGGAGCAGTTATGCGCTGAATGGCTGGGATTCAGTATAACAAAAATTAAAGTGATAACCGAATATTGAATATTATTGCAGGTCATTGTTTCAGTCGTGGTACTGCATATTTCTGTGAAATAGTAGCTAATTTACTGTAGCATATTAGAATAGCCTTACAGTATACTTAAGTGCAGAATCTTGTACCTTTAGCAGCATGTGTTTATGTTCTACGGTTATTCTCTTGATATGGACCCCAAACACTTGAACAGTACTTCAGAATTGATAGCACAAGCGATTTATGTACAGTGTTTCAAACTCCTTTTGTCCAGAGCTCTCGTCATTCATAAACAATATGTGTCTTCTACTTCTTTACTGTCTGTTATATCACCACAACACTCTCAAGAGTATCAAGCTCATATCTACTATACGCCAATAAGGAGTGCTTACCACCTCAGCATACATGCATGCAGGGAGATCGCATGTACTGGGCTGGGTATGGAACAGTGTTCGCAGAATGTCAGTTGCGGTATTGTAGTGAGAGGTCTGGTCTGTATCACGAGCAATGGTTGGCTGTGCAAGTTTGGAACACATGTTATAATCTTTCCGAAAGGAAAATATAGAAGTCTACTGGTTACATGGAACTCTGCTGGTTCTGTTTCTTCACGAGATGTCAAATGTAGAAGGTGTAGCACCCTCCTACTTCTGGTCTGTTCCAAATTAAATCAGAGACAGTGTTGCAAGGATGGCTGATCAAAGACAGAGGAAGAGTTACAACATGCGTAGAGATAGACGATCTGGAATTTTGCTCAGGATCCTTAGCTGAAAGGTTCAATGAAAGGCAGATCGCTTTGGAGTAGAAGACAGAGTGCTTCTATGGATATGAATCGTTTGTTAGCTTGGTAACTATCAAATGTGTTAGTGACATCTTTCAATCTCTGACTTTATCTTGCGAATTCTGAAGAATGTAGTTTTTGCACCTCCTCTCTGCTGCTGGCTATTTCCCAGAACACGAAACAGGATTTGTGTCACGTGATGTACACAGTGAAACAGGATTGACGATATCTCTATATGTATACAGCATTCACAAAGTAATGGAAGGGATGGTATAGCAATGATACAGAAATTGAGAATCGTGCCTAATGTCATTGGCTGATAGCATCACAAAAATGACGCAATGTGACACTTTGTTGATGCGACAAGTCGTCAAGAGCAGTCGTTTGGAACTCAAGTAATAGGGTAAAAGTGCATTAAAATTATGGAAAACCGGATAAAATTACGAAAATTGGTGGAAAGTATGTAAAATTGAGGAAAATACGACAAAAATGATTATTGTAGAGCTTTGATCTCGGCAGTTTGCTCGTCCGTTTTCCACAAGAGTACCGTAAAGTGAGTTCGTACTTTTACTCAGTTGGATGTTACGAAATAACGAGGATGGAGGGCATGATAATTATAGCTTTTGTTGGAAGTAAAAATGACTGTGTTTTTTGTCTGACATGTGAATGGATGGTGTTAAATAGCGTAAAAGCTGCTATTCTGTATTAATATTTGTACATCTGAAATGTACATAATGCCTACACGGATTACACTTTACTTACAAGACTTCCACAGACATTAATTTCGAGTGCTTGGAGGCTAGGAGAGTGCACGGTGTGTTGGAAGTGGCCAGTGGCAGCGGGAGTGGCCAGCGCCGCCACACTGAACTGCGACCTCTCGCAACGACCTCAATGGCCGCGGGTCACATCGTCCAGTCTTCCAGCTGGTCAAATCCTGGAGCTGCCTCATTCCACTGCGAGGCGTAACCGAGGGCCGTAACATGCTGTTAGCACTTCTTCTCCTGGGACGTTGTCTCTGCCGTATCTGTGATGAGTGGCCGAGTACTTCACTACTGTTCCAGGGTCAGCATTTCCTAGAAATGTTCTGATATCTGCAGACTTGAAACAGTATCATTGTCAACCCGACACTGACTAAAGTTGAGCAGCGCCAGCAGATAGATCGCTTTGTGTACTGTAAGACAGAGGTTAGAACAGGCCTGGGAAGGCAGTACCTATGTAAGGGTCAAGCTGAAGACCAGAAACAATGTATCATTGTCAGTCCAACACTGACCAAAGCAGAGCACACGCAGTGGATGGAGTTCTTTCTGTACCATCAGCGACAGGACAGAACAGGGCTGGAAAACCAGTATCCCTACCTGCCGAGGGAGTGGGGGTGGAAGAGGAGAAGGAGGGATGAGAGGAGGTAAGACTGGTTCTAAGCTGCTTAATCTGTATCCACACGTTGAGATGAAGACACATGGACTATTCTGGTGGAAGATTTTTTTCTATACTTGTGTGATGTTGTTAGTGTTTCATCTTCCTGTAGAACCGAGGTTGGGATGCATTTTTAGTGTAATATAGCCGTTGCTAATGTGTTTTTTTTAATAGTTGCTCGCTTATAAAAGGATTGTATCTCTCTCTTCCTACGAGGCGCTGGTACTACACACAAGAAAAACACTTCTGCCCATCCCAGAATATTCACCCAGTATTGGTTATAGTGTTGTTTGTTTCGTTGCACCAGTATTACGTTATTGGAATAGCATGTGGAACTTGCTAGCTAATGTATGTTTAACGGCTGTTAGATGGTGTTAAGTACTTATTTTGGAAAATATTAAAAACAAGATTCAATGTTCTCAGTTCAATATTCATTGTAGCAAACATAAGTTCATACCAGTGGAGATTTCATTGATTTTAGTACTTTATCCGCTATATGCACTTTCGTAGAACACAGTACCTTACGTTCTTCCTCTGTAGCAGCTCCGTACAGACTTAGTCTTCTTCGCATCAGTTCACAAGTGAGGGGGGGGGGGGGGGCAGTAATGGGGTGGTGATGTCAACAATATAACATTGCCACGTCTACCCCACAGAGAGGAGGTTGGGGGGCCACTGAGGAGGAACTCCCCTTCTCAATAAATCTGACGTCAGTACAGGCCGCACCAAGAAGAACTTTGCTTCTCTACTGATGTCTTCATCGCCCCCATTAGTTATTGACATTTTCTATATATATATGTGTGTGTGTGTGTGTGTGTGTGTAAGTGTTGAAGATGTGTGTATTGCTTTTCGAAAAATATTTATTGCCCAGGAATTACATGAATGTCATGAAGTACATGTACAGATTGCATACACAATGGCGTAACAATGTAACTACATTGACGGAAACTATTTTTGACTAGGGATGGTATTTTCAGTTTGGGTCCAGCTTCACTAAAATTGTTAATGCAACATTTCTTGGCACGTACACGAAATAATTACAATTATTTTGTATTAATGTATAAGGAAATTAAATCCTTTATAACTTTGGGTGTTGTGTATTTTGCACGAAACTGCACTGAAAAAGTTATTAAGGCGAATCCGCTGATATATCGATTTGTTGACTTTCTGCAGATTTTCAAACCTCTTATCTCAGCAGCTGCTTCGAATTTTCCAACATGTTTATATGAGAAAGTGGTGGAAATTTAACGGCTCTTTTAAATTGATAATGGAGTATTTCTGTCTCAAATACACTGGAAGCAAGTTAGTGAGGAAAAGCACCAAGAAAAAGTGTCATTTCGTAGCGATTTTTTCAAGATGACGGATAATGTACAAGAGGGAGGCGGCCTAAAGCTCGAATTTTTCACTAGAGGGATAACACATTCAACACACCTGAAAATCAAAATTACTCCACCTTTTGCAGCCCAAACGCTCCCCATTTTAAGAGCTATATTATTAGGCCGTTTGGCAGAGCAGCGCACTCGATCTGCGTCGTCGCTCTGCATGGCGCGCTGGTCGCCAGCTGAGTATAAGGAGCGTGTGTGTGTGTGGGGGGGGGGGGGGGGGGGGGGGGGGAGCGGCCAGCTGCTGTTGTCTAGACAGCTGCTCTTCATTGGCGCGGTCTCAGTGACGCGGTTTCTCGCACACCATACACCTGCATCTGCATCCACATTCTCACTCTGCAGACATACTGGGTGCGTGCCAGAGGGTGTAGCCGGCCGCGGTGGTCTCGCGGTTAAGGCGGTCTGTCCGGAACCGCGTGACTGCTACGGTCGCAGGTTCGAATCCTGCCTCGGGCATGGATGTGTATGATGTCCTTAGGTTAGTTAGGTTTAAGTAGTTCTAAGTTCTAGGGGACTGATGACCACAGCAGTTGAGTCCCATAGTGCTCAGAGCCATTTGAACCATTTGAACCAGAGGGTGTAGCACTGAGCACCTGTGGTCGGTAGACTCGACGAGTAGGGGATGTTTTCACGTGAAACAGAGGTGCCGCTCTGCTCTGCTTACGGTCCCTATCCCTTGTCAGTGCGGATCGTTCATACTTGGAAGATGGGACACACCAGCGGTCTGGTTCGTACACTGACTGCGTCCCCAGAGAACCGAAGCTGTCACTTACCTCACCCGAAACTGAGCCACGGTGATCTGTCCATTTAATATCCACATAGCTAGTGTGTTTTTGTAACTTGCTCGATTCCAACTGTTATTCTCTGATATTGGCTATTACTATTCTGCGTTTTGTAAAGGGCACATTTTTACATTTACGAACATTCAAGCAAGTAACGTACCAAAAAACGCAAATGGTGCTTCTTTTTACGGTATGCTAACCGGTTTCAGTCGTACATAGCCCTTCCTTGAGCAGTAATGTTTCCGTTGTCCTTGAGCAGTTGAGGCCAGGTGCCTTTTGCACCACACACCAGCAATAGAGACATGACTGCTCAAGGATGGACTACGTAGCACTGTAACTTGTCTCTGTATCGTAGAAATGAGCACCATTTGCGATCTCGACTGGCTGTTTTTTACTACATTACGAGCTCCAAAACTACTTAAATACCTGTGCGGTCTTTACACCACTTTGAAATCTTATTCCAGCATTGTGCAGATTTTTTCAGACAATACTTCGTAATAATCTGCAAAAACGGAGCTTGTTATTAATATTCTGCTAGGTCTCCGGCAGTCCGTGTGAACAAAAAGGGTCCCAACACACTTCTGTGAGGAATGCTCAAACTTAATTCTACCTCTGTCTACGACTCTCCATCGAAAACACCAAAGTGCGTCCTCCCTAAGTAATCTCTAAATGGGTCACAAATTTTGTTCGCTGACTCAAATAATAGTACTTTTCTTAATAAAAGGTATTGTGATGATAAATAGTTCTCGGAAGTCACGAAATACTGCATTTGAATGACTGCCTTCAGCCATGGCTTTCAGGAAGGCATGTAACAGGGCAAACTGGGTTTCGCGTGATCACTTGTTTGGAATGCGTGAGGGTTGGCTTGGGAAGGTTATTCTGTTCCAGATAATTGATTACGCTGGACTTAAGACTTTCTACGACTGCACAGCAGTTTTCTCTCTATTTTTTTTCCCAACGGCTGCACCGTACATTGCGGTTAAAATGAAACCTGGTTTAGCTGCAAATTCTGTATACACACATAAAAAATTTTGCATCACCCCAGTTCCCAGAACTCCTGAAGGTAGACTTTGACTGTAGACATTGTATCACAGACACAGTCCCTTAGACTGCATGAGCAGCGCCTGTTGGACGGAGGGCGTCCCCCAGCCGATTAGTTCCAGTCATCCCACCAGGAAGGAGGTACACGGCTCGTGCTGTGTGTAGTTCAACCATGCCCAGACGGCCAATGCCGCGGTTCGGTCGCGTCCACATTGCTACTTTGTCCCAGGAAGGGCTCTCAGCAAGGGAAGTGTACAGGTGTCTCGGAGTGAACCGAAGCGATGTTGTTCGGACATGGAAGAGAGACAGGAACTGTCGACGACATGCCTCACTCAGGTCGCCCAAGGGCTACTACTGCAGTGGATGACAGCTTCCTACGGATTATGGCTCGGAGGAACCCTGGCAGCAACGCCACCGTGTTGAATAATGCTTTTCGTGCAGCGACAGGACATCGCGTTACGACTCAAACTGTGCGCAGTAGGCTGCATGACGCGCAACTTCACTCCCGACGTCCGTGGCGAGGTCCATCTTTACAACCACGACACCATGCAGCGCGGTACAGATAGGCCCAAAAACATGCCGAATGGACCGCTCAGGACTGGCATCACGTTCTCTTCACCGATGAGTGTCGCATATGCATTGAACCAGACAACCGTCGAAGACGTGTTCGGAGGCAACCCGGTCAGGCTGAAAGCCTTAGACAAACTGTCCAGCGAGTGCAGTGTTTTGGGCTGGTATTATGTGGAGCCGACGTACGCCGCTGGTGGTCATGGAAGGCGCCACCGTACGTCTGTACGATACGTGAATGCCATCCTCCGACCGACAGCGCAACCATATCGGCAGCATACTGACGTGGCATTCGTCTCCATGGACGACAATTCGCGCCCCCATCGTGCTCATCCTTCAGGATAACGACATCGCTCGACTAGAGTGGCCACCATGTTGTCCAGACATCAACCCTATTGAAGATGCCTGGAAAGGGCTGTTCATGGACGACGTGTCCCACTAGCCACTCTGGGGGATCTACGCTGAATCGCCGTTGTGGAGTGGGACCAACTGGACCGACAGTGTCTTGATGAACTTGTGAAAAATATGCCACGACGAATATAGGAAGGGATCAATGCAAGAGGGCGTGCTACTGGGTATTAGAGATACCTGTGTGTACAGCAATGTGGACGACCACCTCTGCAGATCTCCCTGTATGGTGGTACAGCATGCAGTGTGTGGTTTTCATGAGGAATAAAAAGGGCGGAAATGATGTTTGTGGAACCGAGGTGATGCGAAACGTTTCTTAATGTGTGTAGAATGTATGCTTTAAGTACTGTTACAGACGTAACTGTAAAATAATAGTGTGCGGGGTTGAGGGGAAAGGTGGATTTTCAAAATTTTTTCGGTTTTTCATTTTAATTGGCTTTCATATGACAAGAGGCAAAGAAGACAGAGGTGTTTCATGCTGTCATGAAATACATCAGTCTGTTGCAGCACCGTAAGCGCGTAAGAAGGTAACATTTGTCGTCCCTGAATCGATAGCGGCGGCCATCCTGATTTAGGTTTTCCGTCACTTCCCTAATCAGGCAAATGCCAGGATGGTTCCTTTGAAAGGGCACGCTCGATTTCGTTCCCAGTCCTTCCCTAATCGGAGCTTGTGCTGCGTCTCTGATGACTCGTTGTCGACGGCGCGTTAAGCACTGACCTCCTCCTCCTCCTGCTGTATCGACAGCGAGCGGCTAGAAGTAGCTCCCGCTTGTTGATGAATATGACGTACAGAGACCGGTGTATGTGATAATAGTAATAACGATAATAATGGGTTTGAAATGTGTGCACATACGAGTAGTTCGCATTCTTGTGCGAACGTCTAGGATCCACTTGTAGACCTCAAGACGTACTGCAAGTAAATACGTTCGCGAAAGAAGAGTGCCGGTCGTTTAAAGGTAGGGCCACACACGTCCGGGCCGTTTCAGGGCCGTGCGTGGGCCGTGCTCTGGTCCGTTCCTGCAGGGGCCACACGTGACCGGGGCACGGCCGTGTCTCTGTTGTTCCTTGTAGTGAACTGTGTCAAAGCTGTAAAACATGTTCACTCATTTTCGTAATAATGAATTAGGACTTATACCACTTGCTTTAGACGAAGAGGAAAAAGAACGAAGGCAAACGAAAAGAAGAAAGTTATGGATCCACAGTACCTGGAAAACAAGACCTGGCCGGCCGGAGTGGCCGACCGGTTCTAGGCGCTACAGTCTGAATCCGCGCGACCGCCACGGTCACAGGTTCGAATCCTGCCTCGGGCATGGATGTGTGTGATGTCCTTAGGTTAGTTATGTTTAAGTAGTTCTAAGTTCTAGGCGACTGATGACCTCAGATGTTAAGTCCCATAGTGCTCAGGGCCATTTCAACCATTTTTTTTTTTTTTTAAACAAGACCAGTACAGGGAGAGTTTCGAACATTATCTTCTCATCTCATAGATGATGAGACTAGGTTTCGTCAATATTTTAGGATGACGCAGTACACCTTCTGTGAACTTTTAAAGAAACTACAGTCAAGACTGAGAAAAAACGACACTTTCTGGAGAGTATCAGTTTCACCCAGAGAACGACTGGCTGTTTTTTAAAGGTAGGTTAAAGAAAAGTACACAGAACACAAATAAAGTTTTAAGGACAGCATTTTTATTTTATTACTTTAGTTCCATAAAAACACGGGAGAACTGCCGTAAGTCAGTAACATCTTGCCACGATATTTCGGCACAAAGTCTTTTGGCCATCTTCAGGTGAATACAGCTGGAGAAGTGTGCTGTACTTGTGGCAAGATGTTACTGACTTACGGCAGTTCTCCCGTGTTTTTATGGAACAATCAGGACGCCGGGAAAATTTCAAACATCACATATTAGTTTAGTAATTGAAAGATAAATACATAAGTTAGTAAATAATACAGTTAAATTTCTACTACCCTAAGAAAAACAAATGAGGACTATTCAGTGAATTAGTTTCTGAAGCTGATGAGGATACAGGGGAACTTGCAGGATGATGGCTTTGGTTATTTATACACGAATTGTGGGAATCCCTTTACAGATCCAAAAGCTGCTGTGTAGGTTCTGTTGACTCGTTTTCCACAGGTGAAGGATAAGGTGTTGAAACTGATTTTGCTGAGGAATTGGAGGATGATGGAGTGAATTGATGGACTGATACGTCATTCGTGAGTTGCTTCAGTTCAAAGTCTAGTACAATTGAAATAATCCTACTTTTAGCTTGATGAAAAAGTAGTGGATGCAACGATTTTAGGGCTGGTGCTATACCAGCCAAAAAAGCATCAACTGGGTTTTGTAATTCTCTGTTTTTCTGCCAAAATGTAAGCCATGAGCTGGCTTGGTGCAGATTCTTGTGGTTTAACCTCACGCTGAAATTTTCGTTTCAGTGGTGTTTTCATAAACGTGTTCTTATTTGAAGTGACGGACGAATGAGCTGAGGACATCTGGGAATGCCGAGTGCGCTCTATCAAATTCTCTGTTTCACTACCCTGGGTTTTAATGATCTATTCTTCATCTGCAATGTCTTCTTGTGTAGAGTCTATTTCGTTTTCAACAATATACTGCTCTTCTTGGGAATCTGTATTTGATTCTTGTTTATGCTCATTATTGTCTTGCGTGTAAGGAACATTGGAAACTTTCTCGTTCTACCATTTAAGGTAGCAGGAACTTTAAGAGATCTTCAACTTATATTTATGTTGATGAACAGCAGCTTGTCCTGCAACAGTTTTAGTTTTCCTTTTCTGCGGGGTCTTCCATAGTTGGTCACGAACAGATGCCCATTTATTTTGCATTCCTCTATTCCAGCTGTAGCAAAAAGATTTTAAATGGCGTATTTATATTACAAGATTTAAAATGCCGCAAATATTTTATGGTTCAAATGGCTCTGAGCACTATGGGACTTAACATCTATGGTCATCAGTCCCATAGAACTTAGAACTACTTAAACCTAACTAACCTAAGGACATCACACAACACCCAGCCATCACAAGGCAGAGAAAATCCCTGACCCTGCCGGGAATCGAACCCGGGCGTGGGAAGCGAGAACGCTACCACGAGATGCGGGCATATTTTATGGATTATACAGTATTTCTGATCTTATAAAGTTCAATTTTTTTTTCAGGTTCCTTGCTACAGGCGATTCCTTTAAAACTATTTTCTTCAGCTACAGGTTGAGAAAATCCACAGTTGGAGCTATCGTCCATGACATCTCCAGAGCAGTTATCGATTTATTGTTAGAAGAGGTGATGCCTGTGCCGAATGAAGAAAAATGGAATGCTATAGCTGAGGAGTTGTGGACAAAATCGCAGTTTGCAAACTACATTGGATCTCTAGATGGAAAGCACGTAACAATACTGGCTCCGAACAACTCAGGAAGTCTCTATTGGAATTACAAAAAAACATATTACATTGTGCTTCTTGCTCTGGTTGACCCATGTTATAATTTTATTGCAATAGACGTGGGAGTGTACGGAAAAAACTCTGATGGAGGCATTCTAGTAAATTCTAACCTTGGAAAGTCATTGGAAAACAATATGCTTTGCGTCCCAAAGAGTAAAACTTTACCCGGAACTGATGTTGAACTTCCAATGGTAATTTTAGGCGATGAAGCTTTTCCTCTCAAAACATACTTCATGCAACCATATCCTGGCAGGAACTTAACAAATGACAAGGCTATTTTTAATTATCGTTTGAGTCGGGTAAGAAGAATATCCGAAAATGCATTCGGTATATTGGAACAGAAATTTCGAATATTTAGAAGCATCCTTCAGGGAGATTCTAATAACCTTACAGTGATTCTGACGGATGCGTGTGTACTATACAACTTAATTCGAGAAATGGAAGGTTATAGCGTGCCCGAACAGAGGATGGATCAAAAGGAAACTGCTGAGGGATCTGGAAGATCATCAAATCTTCGAAACCTACCTCGAATCCGGGGGAGATCAACAGATGCTGCATTTGCTGTACGAGAACAACTCAAGTTCCTGAATTCTCCACAAGGGACTGTGGAGTGGGAAGAACATGTCGCCTTGGCGATATAACGATGACATAAACCAAACATCTGTTTGTAAAATAAAAAGTAAATAAATATCTTTCGGGCATTAAAACTTGTATAGTTTTTATCTTACCTTTGTCTTGTAGGTCTGTTGCAATTTTCTTCCAAACTCTGTCTTTGTACTCGATATTCCTGTAGTTTTCACTTCGCTGATCGTAAAGAACAGGAAACTTACGAACTTCTTCTATTAGTCGTTCCACATCCATGTTTTCTACACAGAACAGTCTTGCGCAGTTGCACAGCTCACAAGACAACTCTACCGTCAGGCCGTGTCCGTCGCGTGACAAATTAAACACGGCGAACCCCGCCCGGCCCGGCCCCGGCCCGTTGACGTTCCCCGTGCACGCCCGGTCATCGTTTTAATGACTTATTTTGTTGTCCGGGTGACAGCCGATACTCGGACGTGTCTCGGCACGGACACGGTCCAGACGTGCGTGTCCCGACCTTAAAGCGCACGTTCGGCGTCCGTCGCAGCCAGTCGAGTAACACACACACACACACACACACACACATACACACACCTGTGTGGCTGCCTGCAGTCAGGCGCAGCGCCGGCAGCCTTCCTCGCTTCGCAGTTGAAAGTTGGCAACAGTGCTCCCAACCGTCAGTGTCCTTCCTTCGCCGTTCCAAGTGACTAGTGTACTGTCGCGAACGTTTTTCTTGGGCAATCACGATTCACGTGATGTTATAATGAGCAACTGCATTTTGTGAGTAAATTGTGGAAAATAACATTATCGATTTTCTATTGTCTTCCACCGTTACTCGCTACATGCGTTTGGCGTGTAGCTAGTGGGTTTGGAAAACGTGTACAAAACGTCATTTGCACTTTTCAAGTCGTATTACAAACGTTTGTGAGATGCGCTGGTGCACTTGTTTTGTTCCACCCTCGTAGACCGTATGAGACGTTACCACGATGTATATTATTCTTTACTACCGACCCAGCTCAGAAACTGTTGGTTAAAATATTCGATTATTTCAGATTGCAAGTCTCACATCACACCCTGACGATTAGGTGGTTACCTTTTCATTAATGGTCATATTTATTTCGATACTTTAGAACTGCGTAACTCACTCCACATTTTTCAAAGTTTTTGCAGCGAATTACAGAGTGCGAATTACGACTGCTAATCTGAGGAAAGCAAAAATTGGCGGTTTGAAATTGTCGCCATATTTCGAAATGAGAGGTGAATGCTAGGTTACAAGAGAGAGTGAATAAAAGTGACCCAGCCGCATTTCGACCCCATAACCTTTTGGTTTCCAGCCGCACACTCTACCGCTTCTTTTTCCTCTAAGGAATACATGGGACTTGTTGCGGATTCGACCCATAGCTCCGTGGTAGATGTGGATTTGATGCCCCACTTTTTTTGTTTTTAATTGATTTATTGATTATTCAGTGTTGAAAACTTACAAATTTACTACTTAAAAAACAAAGAAAAATTCGGAGTTAATCCTATATGACCTCCGTCATTTAAAAAAAGAAAGAAAAGATCATTTCTAGTCGTTGCCTGCAACATCTTTTTGTTTACTTTTCATTAATGAAAGAAAACGAGACAAACAGGGCTACAAAAGTGAACTAAACTTCGTAATAATGCACCTGAAAAGGGGCTATGACGAAAATACGACGAGGACCGGTCAGCTCAACAATTTTTTTTGTCACTTTCTGCCAGGAGCAAGGTTAACAGGAATGAAACATTCAACAGAAAAGGGATTCTACACATCATCCAACTCTCTGACGAATAAAAGCGAGATAAAGCATATTCGCAAAAAGCACACGATAGCGTGGCATCCTTTGCCATGTGCAGTAGGCCGTAAGCATATGCTGGTAAAAGGCATAAGGGTTCCTGTCATACCCACTCCTCACCACGTAATGAAAACATAATGCCCGACAAGCCACATAACTGTATTGTTCTTCGTTCTGGGAAAGAAGACTGAATCGGAAGTTGCCAGTTCCATAGCCCTGGCAAGAAAGGCCAATTGCCGGCGGAGCCAACTCCAATGCCTGTTACACAGGGGCCCAACTGATATAAGGCATCCGTTCCATGACGACTGGATCTGTCTGTCTCACTCAGGCCAATGCGAGAAAGACAAACGTTGGTGGGGACAAGCTTATGAACTACTTGGTAACATGAGGACACCACTTCCATCGGGAAAATACATAGGCTGACAGTGGACCAAACAACCTTCATATCCGTCTCTGTTGAAAGGGACACCACAGAGCAAACGCGATTTACAAGCGTTCAGCGAGATAACAGCATTTTTACAGAGATGCAACTGGGAATGAATATAAGCCCTTAAATAACTGACATCAATAAAAATTTCCCGAATGTGCCGTAATTTGTTTCTCATCTAACTAACATGTACTGGAAGGATTAAGCTCGCAGGTCGGAGACAGGCGAAAGGACGAGCTTTAACTGATTGGGAGACGCGAGAACACGTTAAAGTAGTGCGTCGGAGAAATAAAAGAGGAGTCGTGGGTCGACCACCACGGAGGCCGAAACCTCCCCTCAGAAGGGCTCTCGCCCTAACCCAATAGCGCACCCCGAAAATTCAGTTTCGTCGAATAAATTTTCGGAACATCATCTCAGGAAGGTGCAACAAAATACTCAACGCACAAGTTTTCAAGGTTCGAACCTGACGGGGAGGAAGCGACACTTGTATTCCGACGGACCTACAGTTTAACTCACTCTTCTTCATCGGACAACGATCAAGAATAACACCCAATGATCGATGGGGGACGACGGCCAAAGTCCATGTAATCTCAACCGCGTTAAATCTCCGTAAACGAGTAACCAACGTTTCTGGTCGTTAATCTGTGCTCCCGTAAGACGATAAAATTAATCCGAGGCTCCCTTGATCACCAGTATGTCGCCATGAGCACGAAATTAATTATTTCGTGTTTAGGGTTCTCATTCTTTAATTGCTTCAAATTCATCTTGGTTTGCACGCGAATAAAATCGGCAGTCTTCTTTTCATTAAGACATCTGTGAGTGTCGATTAATATATTTCTTATTTCAACTATCGAGACTTTATTCTTCTCCGCATTATATATATATATATATATATATATATATATATATATATATATATATATATATATATATATATATATGTAGCCAAATTTGACTGCAGAAAAATGATGTAAATTTCACTGATCTGACTACTGAAAAAGTTGTAATGTTGTTGCATTAATTTAGTCTGAAAGCGGTGCTGATAGACAATAAAAGCGGGTTAAAAACTGTGAGCTGTCTGGGGAAGTTAACCTTGCATTACTGCGCAACTGTTTCACCAGGTATCTAGTCTAGCTTACCAAATTCACAACCAGACTATCATTAATTACAATCTTTTAATAGTCATACGAAAACCGGTGATATATATTCCTGGAAATGGAAAAAAGAACACATTGACACCGGTGTGTCGCACGGCACAGCAGACGCACCAGGAACCGCGGTGTTGGCCGTCGAATGGCGCTAGCTGCGCAGCATTTGTGCACCGCCGCCGCCAGTGTCAGCCAGTTTGCCGTGGCATACGGAGCTCCATCGCAGTCTTTAACACTGGTAGCATGCCGCGACAGCGTGGACGTGAACCGTATGTGCAGTTGACGGACTTTGAGCGAGGGCGTATAGTGGGCATGCGGGAGACCGGGTGGACGTACCGCCGAATTGCTCAACACGTGGGGCGTGAGGTCTCCACAGTACATCGATGTTGTCGCCAGTGGTCGGCGGAAGGTGCACGTGCCCGTCGACCTGGGACCGGACCGCAGCGACGCACGGATGCGCGCCAAGACCGTAGGATCCTACGCAGTGCCGTAGGGGACCGCACCGCTACTTCCCAGCAAATTAGGGATACTGTTGCTCCTGGGGTATCGGCGAGGACCATTCGCAACCGTCTCCATGAAGCTGGGCTACGGTCCCGCACACCGTTAGGCCGTCTTCCGCTCACGCCCCAACAACGTGCAGACCGCCTCCAGCGGTGTCGCGACAGGCTTGTACAGCCCTCTCGCAGTGTCCGGAGCAAGTATGGTGGGTCTGACACACCGGTGTCAATGTGTTCTTTTTTCCATTTCCAGGAGTGTAGTACTGAGATCTGGACAGATGGCAGCCCTACACAGACATACCCTCTTCTTCGAGGGTCATCTTTAACTTCCGTCCGTACATTTTTAAACCGTGTGAACCGTTTGTAACACCGAGTACAGCTTTAGCACTCACTACCGTAGGTTTCCTGCATCATTTGACTTGTCTGTGTAAAGTTTTTCTTGAGTTTCAAGCAAAATTTAATGCAGACGCATTGCTCCTGTAACTCTGCCGTCTCGAAATTCGCAAACTGTGCGACACAACGTTCTTCTAAATACAGCACTGAACAGTAATTGACTTGCAACAATGAAACTTCTGGCCGTCACATATTAAACATAGGTATATGCAGTGATGCCAACCGCATTTAGCTGCCAAACGCCATTGGCTCGAAATTTCGAATTTTCTGGAATTTTTTGAACAGGTCTCGTATGGTTTGATTTTTGTAAAAAAATAATCCTGGCTGCAGCAAAGCAGACTGGGGAAAGGCGCGGCTGTTCTGTATCCGGTCAAGGCATGTGTGTGTAACGAGAAATCGGCATACCTGCTGGTGAAACGCTTACAGGCACCAGCTTGTGGATCCGATTGTGAGCCGTGCTTACATTTTCCACTGTGTTCATCAGAAATCCTCGCTGCAGACACAGATAAAAGTCGGCAGATATTAATTGCTACCTCAGGCAGACGCGGGTTCAGCACCCACGCGGCTTCTCCGAATATTGTCCCATGAGAAAGCTGACCTCGCAAAACAGAGAAAACTAAAGAGATTTTTGGAAGATGGCTGTCAATATCTGTTAGGTAATGTACACACATCAAAAAGTTTTGCATCAGCTTGGTTCCCATAACTACTAAAGATAGACGTTGACTGTGGATATTGTATCACAGGCACAGTCCCTTTGACTGTTCAGAGATCTCACTAATGCCGCCCAAAGATGTAAACAACCGTGCATGAGCGGTGCCTATTAGACGGAGGGGGCTCAACACCCGATCAGTTGCACCATTACACCAGGAGTGAGGTACACATTACTCGTGCTGTCTGTAGTTCAACCGTCCTTAGACGGTCAGTAGCGCGTTTCGGTCGCGTCCACATTGCTACTTTGTCCCAGGAAGGGCTCTCAGCAAGGGAATTGTACAGGTGTCTCGTAGTGAACCAAAGCGATGTTGTTCGGACATGGAGGAGATACAGAGAGACAGGAACTGTCGACGACATGCCTCGCTCAGGCCACCCAAGGGCTACTACTGCAGCGGATGACCGCTACCTACGGATTATGGCTCGGAGGAACCCTGGCAGCAACGCCAACATGTTGAGAAAGCTTTTCGTGCAGCCACAGGACATCGCGTTACGACTCAAACTGTGCGCAATAGGCTGCATGACGCGCAGCTTCACTCCCGACGTCCATGGCGAGGTCCATCTTTACAACCACGACACCATGCAGCGCAGTACAGATGGGCCCAACAACATGCCGAATGGACCGCTCAGGACTGGCATCACGTTCTCTTCACCGATGAGTGTCGCATATGCTTGCAACCAGACAACCGACTGAGACGTGTTTGCAGGCACAGGGTTGCAGGCATATGCGACACTCATCGGTGAAGAGAACGTGATGCCAGGCCGAACGCCTTAGACACACTGTCCAGTGACTGCAGCAAGGTGGAGGTTCCTTGCTGTTTTGGAGTGGCATTGTGTGGGGCCGACATACGGCGCTGGTGGTTACGGAATGCGCCCCCGTAACAGCTGTACGATACATGGATGCCATCCTCCGACTGATAGTCCGACCATTGGCGAAGCATTCGTCTTCAACGACGACAATTCGCGCCCTCATCGTGCACATCGCGTGAGTGACTTCCTGCAGGATAACGACACCGCTCGACACAGTGGCCAGCATGTTCTCCAAACATCAACCCCATCGAACATGCCTGGGGTAGATTGAAAAGTGCTGCTTCGGGACGACGTGACCCAACAACCACTCTGAGTGATCTACGCCGAACCGCCGTTGGGGAGTGGTACAGTCTGGACCAACAGTGCCTTGATGAACTTGTGGATAGTGTGCCGCGACGAATACAGGCATGCATCAATGTAAGAAGACGCGCTACTGGGTATTAGAGGTACCGGTGTCAACAGAAATCTGGACCTCCACCTGTGAAGGTGTCAGTATGGTGGTACAACATGTGTGGTTTTCATGAGCAATAAAAAGGGCGGAAATGCGGAAACGTTGTTTATGTTGATCTCTATTCCAATTTTCCGTACAGGTTCCGGAACTCTCATAACCGAAGTGACGCAAAATCTTTTTTGAAGTATGTATAAAACGCATATTTGAACCATCAGCTGTTTCTATTTTAAACCCAAATTCTACCCGTTTTGTTCTTTGACCATCTTCACGATTGAAGGGTTAAAATAATTTAAGCCACCATATTGCATTAGCCATTACTTAAAATGTGTTGTCCATCCCTGGGATGTAAGTAACTGAGACAGAACTTTAGAAGCAAAAATCCAGGTTCTAAATGTATACAGCGCAGTACAAGATTTCAGTTCCTAACCATCTTCGGAAAAATACCGCGATGAAATCTAGATTCTTTTACTAAAAAACTAAAACTAATCTCCTCCCGAACAGGCCATGAAGGCCCAACGGTACAGACCGGCCGCAGTGTCGTCATCAGCCCACAGGCGCCACTGGATGCGGATGTTGTTGTTGTTGTTGTTGTTGTTGTGGTCTTCAGTCCTGAGACTGGTTTGATGCAGCTCTTCATTCGACCCTATCCTGTGCAAGCTGCTTCATCTCCCAGTACCTACTGCAACCTACATCCATCTGAATCTGCTTAGTGCATTCATCTCTTGGTCTCCCTCTACGATTTTTACCCTCCACGCTGCTCTCCAATACTAAATTGGTGATCCCTTGATGCCTCAGAACATGTCCTATCAACCGATCCCTTCTTCTGGTCAAGTTGTGCCACAAACTCCTTCCCAGTTCTATTCAATACCTCCTCATTAGTTATGTGATCTACCCATCTAATCTTCAGCATTCTTCTGTAGCACCACATTTCGAAAGCTTCTATTCTCTTCCTGTCCAAACTATTTATCGTCCATGTTTCACTTCCATACATGGCTACACTCCATACAAATACTTTCAGAAACGACTTCCTGACACTTAAATCTATACTCGATGTTAACAAATTTCTCTCCTTCAGATACGCTTACCTTGCCATTGCCAGTCTACATTTTATATCCTCTCTACTTCGACCATCATCAGTTATTTTACTCCGCAAATAGCAAAACTCCTTTACTACTTTAAGTGTCTCATTTCCTAATCTAATTCCCTCAGCATCATCCGACTTAATTCGACTACATTCCATTATCCTCGTTTTGCTTTTGTTGATGTTCATCATATATCCTCTTTTCAAGACACTGTCCATTCCGTTCAACTGCTCTTCCAAGACCTTTGTTCTCTGTGACAGAATTACAATGTCATCGGTGAACCACAAAGTTTTTACTTCTTCTCCATGGATTTTAATACCTACTCCAAATTTTTCTTTTGTTTCCTTTACTGCTTGCTCAATATACAGATTGAATAACATCGGGGAGAGACTACAACCCTATCTCACTCCCTTCCCAACCACTGCTTCCCTTTCATTTCCCTCGACTTTTATAGGTGCCATCTGGTTTCTGTACAAATTTTAAACAGCCTTTCGCTCCCTGTATTTTACCCCTGCCACCTTTAGACTTTGAAAGAGAGTATTCCAGTCAACATTGTCAAAAGCTTTGTCTTAAGTCTACAAATACTAGAAACGTAGGTTTGCCTTTCCTTAATCTTACTTCTAAGATAAGTCGTAAGGTCAGTATTGCCTCACGTGTTCCAGTATTTCTACGGAATCCAAACTGATCTTCCCCGAGGTTGGCTTCAACCAGTTTTTCCATTCGCCTGTAAAGAATTCGTGTTAGTATTTTGCAGCTGTGACTTATTAGACTGATAGTTCGGTCATTTTCACATCTGTCAACAACTTTTACCAAAAACAATAAGTGCCAACATAGCACCCAAATTCAAAGACTGCCCAGTTATCTCAGTTGATGTAGAAGGTCCTTTACTGCTTATGAAAATGTTTTGAGTGATCGAAGACAGAACCTTACTACGGAACATTTGGAACTGTACTTGGTAGTTTATGTTTACAATAGTAGAAAAGTGTGAAATAAATTATGAATGGTGCTTTAGTACAATAGTATTAATTAAAAATTAATGCTGTTCAAACAATTGATTGTATGTTGTTTTAAATCAAATTTTACGGAGTTTTTGAGCGTTCGTCTGTGCTTGCGATATATCTCGACGTTGATCCTGTATATATCGATTTTTTCGCTGTGACTCACGTCACATCCATTATTTGCCGACAACAATAGCAAAGAAGTAACAATTCTTGAAACAAGTTGTGGATCCCCATTTTGCAAGTTTTTAGAAAATAATCCCTGCAAGGTCGCCTTCGTAACCTCTACCGGAAAGTACTCAGAAAAATTATATCAGCATTCTAAATGCATCGATTATTTGCGTGGCCGGCGCTCTTCCTAGTAACTGATATGCAGAGGTTTCACTTTGAGATATAATCCACACAGTAACAACTACCATGTTTTTTTATTATTTGATCTTGCATATTACGACATTTTTCGTGTGTTTTCAAGCAGTTTTCATGCTTATTTGCATGTATATCTTAAGGTTTTTATGATGCATATGGTCCGGTCTCTAGTTATTACGTTGTATGTGCTTTGAGAAAATATGTGTGTTGATGATGTAATCTGAATAGAAAGCAATTCTCACGGAAGGGAGAGAACACGATTTACGTAAAGCTTACTGGTGTGAGGGAAGCGTGAAGGGTGTCGGATTCCCGTCCGCGGTGAGCACCACGACGCCGCAACGGCAGCGCAACTCAGCTTCCGTCGAGAAACTGGACCGTGCTCGCTGAACACTGTGCTGACCCAACTGCAGCGGCTAAGGGAGGTCGTGGCGTAGGCGGTAGAAATGTGGCTGTCGTGCAGACGACAGCCTCCAGCAATGTTTTTGGCGGAAGGCTCGAAAATGAGAATCTTCCGTCTCGTGAGAATGGTGCGTGTCACCCTGTGACACCTTTGATTTTCCAGGGGGCAGTGAGTAGGAGCGTTACACAGGCTGTGAATGGTGGCCGGCCGGCATCTGGCAGCGTCCCTGACTCACATCTCTGCGACTGGGGATAGTTTTGAACACCTTGATTGCATCCTAGGTTAACTGTACCTACAAATGTCTCCAAACAGCTATTTAACGAAATATCTGTTTATTTCCTTTTTGAGGCGATTGATTGGGGGAGTATAACCGCTCTTTTAATTGAGAACGATATTATCAGGCTTATTCTAATATAGGGGAGAGGTGACCGATAATATCGGAAATAATTAATAGCATTGAAAAAGTTTTAATTAAAATTATCGATGTATAATCTCTCATCAGAATAACCCTCGGAGCAACGTAGCGCGTCAGGAAAATCAAAGACGTCTCAACGCGGCTACTTTTGTTTCTAAATTCTACTATAAAAGCATGCACGGATATTGTTAGTTCTCTTGTTCCCTGCGCTCTCAATAAGTCTAGTCAGTATAAGTTATACTTAGCTATAGGTAGGTCTTTGCCGTGAGACCACGCACTGAGAATATTCGAGGAATTGTGTGCGCGAGAAAAAGTAGGGCTCAGTATTAAACTCTTATTACATGCCGAATAGACGATAATAGGATCTCTGGACTCCACGAAGGGACGTTAAATTGGGCATAAGAACGGAACTGGACACTTAGCTTTGTGAAAGTAAAAGCGTACAAAGTTTGAATGACTATCGAAGTATAGTAATGGACCATAGTCCTTCCTAAAATATCTCTGAGTGACGAATTATAAAAATCACGGACATTTTAGCTACCGTTTTTGCTGGGAGTAATTGTAGGATCAACCCTCTTTTTCTCTATACCCAAAACGCAATCATTCATGTTCATTTAATTATTATTAAATGCTGTTAATAAAAAACTAAAGTGATTTGCTCAATAGCGTGTGTACTAGTCGACGATAATCATAGGCAAGCTGCAAACCGTATCTCTGCACGACGGAAGAGTCGATTATGAAATATTACAAAGGGTAAATTGTGACTTTAAGGCTATTTATCATTTCATTTCCAATCGGACAGAAATAATACAAAATCAGAAACAGTGCAGATAAGTAACAACGTCGGAAACAGAAGTTGAAATAATAACTACCAAAGACGTTATTGACTATCTAGTCTTCGGTAACTCAGCAACAAATAAGGGCCGATTGACTGTGCAAAAAGTCAACACTGATTATTATTATGAAAACCCAAAATTTAGTCGCCGTTGTAGTGAAAATGTTTGTGGCTGCTCCATCTGATGTGTAGATATAACGAAAAGCCGGGCATCTACAGTAGATAACAACATCATCTTACGTCAGAGAAATTGACGACAGCAGACCGCTGGAGGGCGGCTACAGGGGGCAACCTGAAGCAAGCAGCTGCGCTCTGCAGACGATAATTATGAGACGCCTGTATTGTCGCTATCGATGCTGCCGTCTTTTTGTGGGTTTCCACTGGAGTTGCCCGCCTTTCAGACACCGCGATAACAACTGTGCTCCAGCGCTGTACAGGCTCTTTCCTCAGGAAGGATCATGTTTTCTAAAACAGACTTATTACCTACTGTCTCACACAGGGACCGAGAGGCAACAGTGTAGCACCTACAGTTACATGTAACAAGTTCACAAGTCGCACGATGTTTAAATTACACTAACGTCATCTGTTTGCAAACCTCAACTTAAAATAAGTCTGAAGAGAAAATTAAGAAATATTTGTCTAAGTACTTGATAGCCTCTATTTGTAGCCGTAAGTAGCAACTCAATTCAAAGACTGTTATCACGGTACTTGATGGAAGTGATTTCGTGCATACTTTCTCCGGTTTTTGCACGGACTTTTCCATAAGTATGGTACGACTTGGCATTTTTCACATACGCAGATAATAATTGACGGAGATGAAAGAAGCGTTGAGTGACAGAAAAAAATGTGGGTACTCAACAACCCCCCGACATTTCAGTTCTTAGTTTGCTACTTGAATTACTCCACTTAGCAACCCATCAAGTCGCAAAAAGCCATTGCTAAGTTACGTGTATGCTGAAGCGTTAATTTATTTTCTAATGTAATTCTCAGATTTGGATAGGACAATGTAAAGCGCTCTTCAGAAACAGATTAACGTAGTGTGAGAAATTTGTGACGAGCTGAATCGCTGCCAGGCGCCAGTGTTTCGGTTACGTCCCCCTGCGCCCTGCTGGAGAGGTCTCCAGCACGCGGAGGGCGGGCTGAGACGGCGGATGTCGCCGACCGGCGCTGGAACAGTTGAGATGTTTCCTCAAGTCTGAGAGAGACTGTAGCCGACAAAAGGACTCATCTGCCTCTCGAGCCATCAGTATCACACTGGATCACCGTGACAATTCTTGATGTACTATTTGGATGCCTCGCAGGAAGCGCCATCATTACTTATTAGACAGTTATCTGACGAATAAAGAGAAGCGGGAAATGGCGAATAATTTTTTTTTTTTACTGCAGAAAATAAATAAAGGGTAATTTGGATATTTGTGGTAAGTTCCTAAGGCACCAAGTTGCTGAGGACATCGGTCTCTAGGGTTACACACTACTTAATGTAACTAAAACTATAAGGACAACACACACACACACACACACACACACACACACACACACACACACACACACACACACCCATGCCCGAGGGTGGACACGAACCTCCGACGGGGGAGGAGGGGGGGGGGGGGGCCTCAGCTCAGACCGGGCGGCTACCCTGCGCGGCAAATTCAGAGTACTTCAATTGCATAATCTGTAAACTGACCTAAGATTATGCGACGTCTATTGCCAAATAAACAAGTGGAGTTCTTAGAATGGAAATTTGAGGTTGTAGGTTGTCTCTCCACCCAGCCAACTGTATTGCGATTTATTTTATCGGTAATTGCTGACTCGTACGCAGAATTTTAGTTAAAGTTATTTATTATAATATTTATGATTCGACAGATACCTTGTTAAAAGTTAAGAATTTTGCCCGTAATTGTAAGAATGTCGTGCAAACGTTTCCAGCATCTACGGTGGGTGTCCACTAAGTGTAGACGAGCATACATGCCAGATAATGCGCATAGGTAGGGAAACAAATTCTACAGGATCGCCGTAACTGTGTTTTGTGCACCACAGGGACTGAATATACAGCTTTCACACGCTGCGACATGGCCGCGAATTGAACAGTGATACGAATATAGAATAAATTTCCTTTATTTCACGTCTATGGGCACAAATTTTTTGTGACCAGCAAAAAATTGTGACCATAGACGTGAAATAAAAAAAAATACAGAGATGTGAGGAAGTGGCGCGCTCTGGGGTGGAACGGACAGAAGCCACCTAGACAGGGCTCGTTTAACAAAGCTTTTGGTTGGTTGGTTGATTTGTGGGAGGGACCAAACTGCGGGGGCATCTGTCCCATCGGATTAGGGAAGGATGGGAAAGGACGTCGGCAGTGCCCTTTCAAAGGAACCATCCCGGCATTTGCCTGAAGCGATTTAGGTAAATCACAGGAAGCCTAAATCAGGATGGCCAGATGCGGGTTTGAACCGACGTCTCCCAAATGCCAGTCCAGTGTGCTAAACACTGCGCCACCTCGCTCGGTAACAAAGCTTTCGTAACACGTTTGTCAGAGAGTGTACCAGTTGCGATTGTGTTATTTACTGATGTGCACGGAAACTGGGCTTGCAAAATGCACCTTCAACATGTACGCTATTTTTTCCCTCTGTTCCAACATCGATTGACTATGCAGCCTCACGGATGTGTTAAGACCGAAGTCAGTCACATATTAGACAAATAAATAAAGCCAAGTGACTGAAACACACTGTCAGTTACAATTCCATTTCGGCAGTATTTGTCGCAATCTTTGCTACACTTGCAGCCGTATGGTATCTTCATCCAACTTGGTTGGATAAAGTAATCTACAAACGCATTGTTATTGTAACTCTACAGTGAAGCCGATAGAGATACCGGAAGATTTTTGTTGGAGAAAGGCATTAATTCACTTGTTCACATTACACGATGTTACGCCAGATAACTGTTCCGGTTATGAAAGTGTCTGAAGCTAGAAAGAAAATGAATATTTGACTGAGAATATTTGTAGCAGGAAGCGTTGACAGTTGGAACATCTCTTTGCACGACAACGTGTACTAAATTATGGGAACTGAAGTCTGCCTGTTAAATAGCTGTGGGTGGCGTGCCAGGGTGGCCGAGCGGTTCTAGCCGCTACAGTCTGGAACCGCGCGACCGCTGCGGTCGCAGGTTCGAATCCTGCCTCGGGCATGGATGTCTGTGATGTCCTTAGATTAGTTCGGTTTAAGTATTTCTAAAGACTAGGGGACTGATGACCTCAGAAGTGCTCAGAGCCATTTGAACCATTTTACTCATTAATTACATAATTCCAAAAAGCTGCCTAAAATCATTTTAGTCCCAATTTTCGTTTCCGATGACATGCATCGATAGAAGTAGTCAGTGATGAAGGCAGACATGTACAAAAATATTAAGAGGAATAGTTGTTCGCATAATGTGCGGATTTGGTATTCGTGTAATTTAATCTGAAACGGTGGCTGTTTTTTAAAGCTCCGAAATCAAACGATGGTTACAGATCGTACTTCCTCAGCAGGAGTGACGTCGGGTGGTCCAGGTAATAGCGAGGGTGTTAACTGAACCTTCCGGCAGAGTCCGGAGCAGCGATGTGAGGGCACGTGTTAGATAACAAGAGTGTTGAGGAGAGAGATGTTGCCGAACATTGGTGCACAGGTGAGACGGCATCGCCTTCGTACCGTGGCCTTCCAACCCTACACAGAGTGTTCCCGTGCGAGGACAGTGAGCGCCGGCCGCTCACAGCCACTGTAGCCGTCGCGGCCCCTTTTCAGCGTGCACGAGGACGACGGCCAGGTGCTGAGCCGACTCCAGCGGCAGAAAGCGCTAGGGAGCCGCACGCATGTCGGTGGTGGAGGGGTGGAGCTGCCGGTTCCGGCCAGCCCTGCTGCGGCTCGCCAGCAAACGCCTCTGACCTCCTAACGGCACGCCAGCCTCTCACTGTCAACACAGTCGACGTGTCTACTACGTCCGCAGCAGGTTTGCGGACGAGGATGTCCGAGTGGGAGCCGAAGTGGCAGGTGAAGTAAAGGGAGGCGGTGTGGTGTTATTTCAAGTCGGGCCCACTGGGAAGCCTGTGCTTCACATTCTGACTGTGCAGTGCGGCCGCCCCGGGCTGCAGGTGGCAAGACGCCAACCGGCCTTCCTCGCCCCCATTCCGCGTACAGTGCCCGCCCCCGGTAGCTGAGTCGTTGCCGGCATGTAGCTCAGCGTGTTCGGTCAGAGAGCTGGTTCGCCTCTGTAATAAAAAACTGAGTGGAAGGATCAATCACCGAACTTGAACAGGATGTCTTGCGACGGGGGGGAAAAAAGAAAAAAAAAACGTGGTCAGCGCGACAGACTGTCAATCGTAAGGGCCCGGGTTCCATTCCCGGCTGGGTCGGAACTGGCGTCAAATCGAAAGACTCGCACCGGCCGAGCGGTCTACCCGACGGGGGGGCCTCGTCACATGACATATATAGCAGACCTTCGAAATAACGAGTTTTTTTACTTGTAGTGTCTGTGTGGAAAACACAGTCCCAAATGCCGGGCAGACAAACGCACGTGACGATACGACTTGCTGTTTGCTGTATATGTATGCTCAGTATCGTATCTGTGAGAGATGGAACAATCGGGTAAAAATGCTCGCCGAACGGCACACAATAGACGTAGAGGCTGTTGGCAGCAGAGCACGAGGATGTTGAGTGCGCGGCTGTGTGTTGTCGCGTCGGCAGCGACTGCACCCGATCCCTTCGTGGGACCGCGAGTCGTGTACTGGCAGCACGGAAAATGTGCGTCGCTACACCGGACGGGAACCACCCAGTTCGGTGGTGGGCGTGTACTTGTCAGCCTTTAGAGGGATACAAACCGATTGAAATTTCGTGAGAAGATCCCGGCGCAACGTAAAACACCTGCCTTTTAACGATGTTCACTCCAAATCTTGTATCACTTCAGCGACACTCTCTCCCCTGCTTCGCGATAATACAAAACGTGCTGCCGTTTTTTGAACTTTCTCGATGTACTCCGTCAACCGCATCTGGTAGGGATAACGCACCGCGCAGCACTAGTCTAAAACAGGGCAGACAAGCCTTGTGTAGGCGGTTACATTTTCTAAGCGCCTGCCAATAAAATGCAGTCTTTGGTTAGCTTTCTCGACAACATTTTGTATTTGTTCCTTCCAATTTAAGTTGTCCCAAGTATTTAGTTGAATTTACAGCCTTTAGATTTGATTCATTTATCGTGTAATGGAAGTTTAACGGATTTCTTTTCACACTCATGTGGATGACCTCACACTATTCATTATTTAGTTTCAGTTGCCAATTTTTGAACCATACAGATATGTTTTCTAAATCATTTTGCGATTTGTTTTGATCTGCTGATGACATACGAGTCGATAACGACAATTTCATCTGCAAACAACGTAAGAAAGCTGAGCAGCTTGTCTCCTAAATCGTTTGTATTGATAACGAATAGCAGATGCCCTATAACACTTCCTTGCGGAACGCCCGAAATCACTTCTGTTTTACTCGATGACTGTCAACTGTGGCCTCTCTCACAGGAAGTCACGAATCCAGTCACATAACTGAGACGATATTCCATAAACACACAATTTCACTACAAGCCACTTTTGTGTTACAGTGTCAAGAGCCTTCTGGAGATGTACAAATACGGAATCAATATCAAATGCCTTGTCGACAGCATTCAACACTTCGTGCGAGTAAATTGCTACCTGTGTTCCACAACAACGATGTTTTCTAAATCCGTGTTGACTGTGTCAAATGGTTCAAATGGCTCTAAGCACTACGGGACTTAACATCTGAGGTCATCAGTCGCCTAGTGTTAGAACTACTTAAGCCTGACTAACCTAAGGACATCACACACATCCATGCCCGAGGCAGGATTCGAACCTGCGACCGAAGCAGCAACGCGGATCCAGGCTGAAGCCCCTAGAACCACTCGGCCAGACTGTGTGTCAATAGACCGTTGTCCTCGAGGTAATTCATAATGTTCGAACATAATGTACGTTCCAGAATCCTGTTGCATAATGACCTTAATGATGTGGGCCTGTAATTTAGTGGATTACTCCCGCTACTTATCTCGAATACGGGTGTGACTTGTGCAACTTTACAGTCTTTGGGTACAGATCTGTCATAGAACGAACGGTTGTATACGATTGTTAAGTATGGAGCTATTGTATCAGCATACTCTGAAAGGAACCAAACTGGTACACAGTCTGGAGGGGAAGACGCTTTTGTTAAGTGATTCAGGTTGCTTGACTACTCCTGGGATATTTATTTATACGTTGCTCATATTGGTAGCTGTTCTCGGTTCTAATTCTGGAATATTTACTCGGTCTTTTTGGTGAAGGAGTTTCGGAGGGCTGTGCTTAGTGACACGTGGTGAGGTGAGCTGGAGGGACGGGGGTGGGGAGCTGTGGCGAGGTGCGGGGCCAGGCGGCAGCAGCCCGAGCCGCTCCCACGGGGCTCTGTGTCGGGACCCGCGGTGGCCAGAGCAGGCGCGCGCTCGTCGCCCGTGACGCCGGCCGGCTGGCGCTCGTCCACTCGCAGCTTTCCGACCTCCTGCGAGATCCGCGAGCCGCGTTATTTTCCTACTAATCGCATCATCGCAGTACACCTGAAGCACTGAAACACCCGACTGCACGGATACTTGCTATAATCCGTTCATCACCTCATGTAAACAGACACAAATGCGAGGATTGGTCAGAACCCCTACCACACGTTTACTCATGAATGTAGGTGCTACTTATGAATTAGATATACAGGGTGTTGCAAAAAGGTACGGCCAAACTTTCAGGAAACATTCCACACACACAAAGAAAGAAAATATGTTATGTGGACATGTGTCCGGAAACGCTTACTTTCCATGTTAGAACTCATTTTATTACTTCTCTTCAAATCACATTAATCGTGGAATGGAAACACACAGCAACAGAACGTACCAGCGTGACTTCAAACACTTTTTTACAGGAAATGTTCAAAATGTCCTCCGTTAGCGAGGATACATGCATCCACCCTCCGTCGCATGGAATCCCTGATGCGCTGATGCAGCCCTGGAGAATGGCGTATTGTATCACAGCCGTCCACAATACGAATACGAAGAGTCTCTACATTTGGTACCAGAGTTGCGTAGATAAGAGGTTTCAAATGCCCCCATAAATGAAAGTCAAGAGGGTTGAGGTCATGAGAGCGTGGAGGCCATGGAATTTGTCCGCATCTACAAATCCGTCGGTCACCGAATCTGTTGTTGAGAAGCATACGAACGCTTCGACTGAAATGTGCAGGAGCTCCATAGTGCGTGAACCACATGTTGTGTCGTACTTGTAAAGGCACATGTTCTAGCAGCACAGGCAGAGTATGAAGTCATGATAACGTGCTCCATTGAGCGTAGGTAGAAGAACATGGGGCCCAATCAACACATTACCAACAATGCCTGCCCAAACGTTGACAGAAAATCTGTGTTGATGAGGTGATTGCACAATTGCGTGCGCATTCTCGGCAGCCCACACATGTTGATTGTAAATATTTACTATTTGATCACGTTGGAACGAAGCCGCACCCGTAAAGAGAACATTTTCACTGAAATGAGGATTGACACATTGTTGGATGAACCATTCGCATAAGTGTACCCGTGGAGGCCAATCAGCTGCTGATAGTGCCTGCACACGCTGGTTCTCCCGTATTACTCTCCATGCAGTGACGTGGGCAACGTTACCTTGTACAGCAGCTACTTCTCTGACATTAGGGTTATCGTTAACTGCACGAAGAATTGCCTCATCCATTGCAGGTGTCCTCGTCGTTCTAGGTCTTCCCCAGTCGCGAGTCATAGGCTGGAATGTTCCGTGCTCCCTAAGACGTCGATCAATTGCTTCGAACGTCTTCCTGTCGGGACACCTTCGTTCTGGAAATCTGTCTCGATACAAACGTACGGCTATTGCCCCGTGCTGATCCATACGTCAAATGGGCATCTGCCAACTCCGCATTTGTAAACATTCCACTGACTGCAAAACCACGTTCGTGATGAACACTACATGTTGATGCTACGTACTGATGTGCTTGAGAACAATGAGTCGCATGCCAACACAAGCACCGAAGTCAACACTCCCTCCCTTCAATTGGACCAACTGGCGGTGAATCGAGGAACTACAGTACATACTAACGAAACTAAAATGAGCTCTAACATGGAAATTAAGCGTTTCCGGACACATGTCCACATAACATCTTTTGTTTATTTGTGTGTGAGGAATGTTTCCTTGAAGTTTGGCCGTACCTTTTTGTAACACCCTGTATTATTACTAAGTCACGTTAAATGAAACTTTAAGATGTTCAAATCTGTTAACAGCCATCAACGTTTTTCTTAATCACGCTTCAACTCAGCAATTTTTATTTTAAAAAAATCGTGCAAAGTCAGAGCCTCCGCATTGTTGCGCTCTTCATACGCAGCATGAAAACAACTGAGGTTGTTTCATTATCCGTAGTAAAACACGCGTGTGGAACACGGTTAGGAAGTGACGAGAAATAGCTAGTTCTTAACGTTTTCCACAAATTTACAGCGATAGTCGGCTTTGAAGTTTTCCTAGGCATTGTATTACATGCAGTTTAGATACAAGCACCAGCTAATTGCATATCGGAATCGGTAGAGCTATATATTGATAATTTATTGCAGTTCATGGTTCGCCGCTTGAAGTCTCTCATGAATCTTTTTTTGTCGTTCAATTGGAAATACTTATATATCGTGAAACTTCCTGGCAGATTAAAACTGTGTGCCCGACCGAGACTCGAACTCGGGACCTTTGCCTTTCGCGGGCAAGTGCTCTACTAACTGAGCTACCGAAGCACGACTCACGCCCGGTACTCACAGCTTTACTTCTGCCAGTACCTCGTCTCCTACCTTCCAAACTTTACAGAAGCTCTCCGGGTTCGCAGGAGAGCTCCTCGTCTCCTACCTTGCAAACTTTACAGAAGCTCTCCTGGTTTGCAGGAGAGCTTCTGTAAAGTTTGGAAGGTAGGAGACGAGGTACTGGCAGAAGGAAAGCTGTGAGTACCGGGTGTGAGTCGTGCTTCGGTAGCTCAGTTGGTAGAGCACTTGCCCGCGAAAGGCAAAGGTCCCGAGTTCGAGTCTCGGTCGGGCATACTCCGCTGCAGAGTGAAAATTTATTCTTATATATCGTAATTGTAAAATTCATCATCATTTGTTATGAATAAAGCATGTCTTCTTGTTCCACTGTTCAATTAACAATGTGAACTCAAAAGAACTAATCTGGAACTACCAATTCAAGGAATTTGCCCCGAGAAATAACAAGACTGTTAAGCTGCCAGACGTCATGGAATTAGCGCACGCAGCTTTTTCACACGTCACTGCCGAACGCTGGCGGGACATGCAAACGCACGTCATTAAAAAAAGGCCTGATAGGCTTCGTGGATTTTGCTGTTGACCGACTCGTTATCATCGTAGCAGATGACAGTTCCAGAACTGAAATGTGTTTCTCGGATTCGGATAAGGAAGGAGCTAAGATAACCAGACGACTGACTGTAATTATTATCTTCAGTGCCTTCAGTATTCATCAGTATCGTGAAATCCCCGCCCGTACTACGCTTTTGCATCACACTAAGCTCGCCCAGAAAAATTATCCTGCGTTTAAGGAATTTTCAGAACTCTTGTTTGTAATTAGCATACTGTGTCAAGTGGGAACGAGAGCGTTTTACGCTTTCTGTCTGGTCACCTAAGAAGCGCGCGGTAGTGCTACAGTTTTGCCGAATATTATTTCATTCTCTTCAAAAATTTAATGACAATCGAAGCTATATTGTTTCATTCCTCTTTTTACGTCTGAACGGAAACTGTTCACATCATTGCATGTTAGTTGGACCACTGGCTGGCCAGTACTGTCCAAGTTTAATGCGCCGCTTGTCCAGCATTATCGCTCGGCCTATGTGCGTGTAGCATAGCGTACAATGTATCCTAATGATCGTAGTTGACTGTACTTGTCACCGCTTGGTTTCCGCTCCACGTCAAACGAAATCCAATTAAATCCAAGCAAACGCGAAAGAAAACACGGCGTAATGTTTACATCATGTTTATTCTTATGATGAACAGAGTAGGCCTATAGCACCGTGTAAAGAGAATGGCAATTGAGAGACGACCTGAGAACATCCATAACTAAATCTAGGAAGGAAGCAGAGAGTAGGCAAGTGACTGGAGCGCTGCGTCGCGTGGGCTGCCAGCACCTGTGCCGTGCGAGTGAGAGCGCAAATACGCTTCGCGAACGTCGGCGGAAGTTCCCGACAGTTGCCGGTGCTGGTAGTCCCGTGAGCGCAGGCGGCTGCACGCGGCTGGGCTGGCACACCGCTCGAGTGAGCCAAGCCCACCTACACTCACTTCCCTGCATGCTGCGAATTTACGACGTGTGCATGCGCCTTGCGTTTTGCTTAGCGCCAGGCTTGTGCAACCTTTATGCTAATGACGAATATAAACTGCTATTCGCTATTATTCGAAACACTGTTCACTTAGACAAATAAAAACACTTCTTCAACATCTGTGAATAAATATTGTTAAGGATAATAGATAAATCTGAGAGGCAATTCCATTTATAGCTGCAGCTCTTCGTCATTTATTCAACGAATGCACTTTTCGTTTCTTTTAAATTAGTTTTCAGAACAACTATTTTTGTTGAAACGTCTCATCAAAAACTTCATACGATTTACGGAGATTTACCGTTGTTGCACTAAAGAAAATACTTCTTGTACAGCCGGCCGGAGTGGCTGAGCGGCTCTAGGCGCTACAGTCTGGAACCGCGCGACCGCTACGGTCGCAGGTTCGAATCCTGCCTCGGGCATGGATGTGTGTGATGTCCTTAGGTTAGGTTAGGTTTAAGTAGTTCTAAGTTCTAGGGGACTGATGACCACAGCAGTTAAGTCCCGTAGTGCTCAGAGCCATTTGAACCATTTTGAACTTCTTGTACATGCAGTGCATCTCTGAATTCCACTTTCGTCATGAGTTCGATGTATGACCTTTAGTTGATAATCTTCTTTGCAAATAATTTATTTTGATTCCACTTCACTTCTCAAATGAGATGCGTATAAAATCTTCTTTTTCAATCATAATGTCATTAGAAACAAGTGATCCGATTTCTTTGGCTATTATATGCCTGAAGTCTGTTGTAAGGCTCCCTTGCTCATGGCTAGACATAGAGATGAACTGCTTGGTTTTAAATCGTTGGTAAGGATTTGTTGCAGTAATTAAGGTTAGTAGAGAAAGACGGAAAACGTCTTCCAGTCGTCACTTAACACTTTCACGGTACACAAGTTGCTAGTGTGTTGTGTTATTATGATCTCCGTTGTATACTCGAACCCAGTGTCTCTTCCGAAATCTGTGAATCTCGAAGCTCTACGTAATTGCGTAGGTAGATGTTCGATCACAAAAGTATTCCATATTCTAACGGCACGCTCACTCAGACGTAATCGTAAACACGTTGGCTGATTCTGGACGTCCAGCAGCATCCAGTAAACGTTTAGGGAGACCTTAGAAGACTTTTAGGTTTAAAGGCTGGTGATGTTAATCGTTAGGAACTACTGAGTTCTTGCTTGGTTCACTCATTTTGTAGCACTCCAACCACGCGTGCCGTAATTATACTAAGGAGACACACATGTCCGACAGTGTTAGCAACCTAAGAAAGGTTTTGAAGATTGAGAGATTTTCTCGGCTGCGTTCTCATCGTTGGCTGCTTACGTACAGTTCGTGCGCCATGTTACCTGTGGGAGGGGAGGCGGAGAGAAATGGAGGGCGCCGTTTCGGTAATGTGTTAGGTAGGGCAGTAAAGCACGAGACATGCCTTATGCGGCAACCAAGGCCTGCTGGTTCCGCGCTGCCAGCTGTGAGCAGTCATTCTCGTAGGCAACTTCCGTGGCTGCCTTTAGAGTACGTGCACCTTTCGAAGTAGCCAGACCTTCCTTGGGTCGTGAAATAAATTTCATGACGACTTTCGACCCCTTGCAGTTATTGGGGAAATGGGGGGGGGGGGGGAGGTTCGTGTTCTAGAAGGAGGTACAATATGTCTTCAAATACATAGCCATCTCTTTCTGGCACATTAATTGGTAGAACACAGCACATATTTGTTATGGCAATTGTAAATTAATCTCGAACGTCCATTGGGCGATGAAAAATTCTCATTTCTACGTTTATTTACCAGATTGTATTCTTTAAACCGCCAGTCCGAGACAGCCGATTTTTAAAGCTTCTTTTCTTGTTTAAAAATGGACATGAACAGTCACAAAAGCCACTGTTGTCCAAGAGAGCTGTTCTCGAAAATTAATTTGTTTGTTTGTTAAGCACCTTCCTGCATAAAAACGCATTAAATATTCGATATCAAACGGTTCGTTTCCGACAATGATGTACAGCATCGGTACTCCCTGGCTTAATATGAAGCTTTTCTCCAGTATTTGTAAATTATTGCCAACGAGATTTTCATGCAAAAATGTTTGCATAAAAAAGATGAGTCACTATATTTTCCGTATGCTCTGATCATCTATGTAAGTGAACTTAAATCCACAGCGCATAAAGCAAGTAAAACGACGGAAAAATAATTTTTATAGTTGAAATAAAGTACGTTTGTTATGAAAAAGAAAGCAGAACATACTCCTTCCCGGTAACGGTGGGGTGCCCGTGACTTCTTCCCACTTCTGAACAGATGTACATTTCAACACGGACTGCGAAATACGGTGCACCTCGACGTCGTATTATAGGCGAAAGAAGCGATAACGACACAGAAAGTCGTTCTAGCAACCGGGGATCGAATACTAAGCCTGTGACTTGAGCCACTGACGTGCAAAGACATATTTCACGACAAACATTTAAAAAGTTATCCAAATAATAGAAACTGCACTGAACCAAGGGAACAAATGCTAATTTTGTACAAGAAGCAAACAAATACAATATAGTGCCATTAAATGTTATTTGTTATGTAATTTACAGATAACTTATTGGCGAATAAATTTGTTTGAATGACCTTACCTGAATAATTATCCATTATGTACTCAAATAATACCCATCTCTTTTCACCATTACATCTTACACTTCCTTTCTCTTTCCGTTCATGTTATCATATGTAACGATTCCTGTTAGCTCACTTGCTTGTTTTACTCACGAAACCCTACAATTTAGCTGAACTGAAGATTTTTTGTTAATTTTAAACAAAGTTGACAATTACAGTCTTGTCTGACTGTCAAAATATTTTTTTTTGTTCTGATCCAAATATGTCTAACCGTTTGTGCGATTTTAGCAGCTGACTGAAAGTGAGCATTAATTCATCAGCTACTATTTCACATAAACATGCAGTTCCACAACTGCAACGATGACCTTCAATAACATTCAGTATTCGGTTATCATTTTAATTTTCGTTATATTGTGCTGAATATCAGCTATACAACACATACCTTCTCCATAGGAATAGTGAAAAATCGACAGCTAGAGACGAATTCTAATTGTAAATGTTTTTGAACGCTTGCTGGCCCGTTAGTACTGCTACGTCGTGTGGAAGCTGTATAGCTAGAGCCCGTGCTTGCTTGCCCCCACGGAAAGGCCACGCGGGTGGTGGCTGGCCGTCACGCGGTGAGTGAGAGCCGCGTGCGTAGCGACCGATGTAGGCGGGCGCCACTCACGCGGTTGCAATGCCAGGGGTGGCGAAGGTGGAATGCCTGTGTGCAGGACGGCGTGGCACACACGGTAGATTCACGCGTCAGCATCAAGTTTCTCCGCAACTATCGTGTCCGAAACAACCGTGACTGCGGCGAATCAGGTGACTGTGCGTACCCCAAGTCCGCTCTGCTCTCGCGTCCCTTTTCGTCCGTCGCTCTCTCGGCGGCGACGCAAACCGCACAGCCCGCTCCTCCACGAAGACGGCCGTGCCAGACAGAGGCAACCGGCACTGACGTGGACGCCTGAGACATGCAGCGCTTGGCCTTCTGCTCTCCATATCGCCGTGACTCACCGAAGTTCTGCAAGTTTAAAGCGGAATGGTAAACTGTTGGGCATAAAAACTCTCTCGCCTGCATCACTTCTCGTTAAAATTTACGCTTCTATAATGTTACCTTGGAGAGAAGTAATTTTAAGCCTCTCTGAGCGAAGGTTTCTGTGGAGCGAGATAATGCATGACGCTCTCGGTCACGTTACGTCGCTCCTCGCCTTCGGAAGGAGTTTCCAAAGTGCGAGTTGAAGAGTGGTGTCCTCGAGCTGCAGCGAGTCTCGCGCCTCACTATATCGACTGGATTTTTGAGACCTCAGTCTTTTAGCCGGTCTGGCGGATTCGGAGAGACTCGACCGTCTTCTAGGCGTCTTTATTCTTAAACAAAGCGAAATCAAAATCTCCGAGGAAGCTTAATGAATTCGCTTTTTCTAACAAAGAAAATAAACAAAACTTGGCAAAAGAGGCCAAACAATGGCATTAGTTTATATTCCACAAAGCGGAATAAGTAAATCCGTACGCCCTAGCCAAAAAAGTCCATTGTTAATTTTTATTGGTAAATATACTATTGCGGCGCTTAGTTCTGTCACTGACTTAAACATCCAAAAATACATCTGCCACTGAGATAGAAAAAACCGTCAGACATCTACTAGTTCTTCAATGTACTACGAAATTAATAGCGCCATCTATTTTTTTTGTGTTGGTGTATTGCGCTCATATGATTAAATCCGAACTACTATGCTGAGTAGACGATTTTAGATAAAACTGCAACTTACGGAGTCTTTTTTTTTTATGTGTTCCTGTTTTGAAGAAACAAAGCCTGTACGTTGTCCGAACTTAGGCTCAAGTTTCCTTTGAAAGCCCCCTTGAGAATTTGTCTAGTAGTTTTTGAGACGGACGCAGTGGTTTTGCCGTTTTGTTATTACTGTATCACAGAGTAAGACAAGTCGCCAATTTCAATGTGTCCGTCGCTGTTGTGCAGCACAACACGGTGTGTACCCGGGCGGTACACGGTATCGTCCATGTTTCACTTCCATACATGGCTACACTCCATACAAATACTTTCAGAAAAGACTTCCTGACACTTAAATCTACACTCGATGTTAACAAATTTCTCTTCTTCAGAAACGCTTTCCTTGCCATTGCCAGTCTACGTTTTATATCCTCTCTACTTCGACCATCATCAGTTATTTTGCTCCCCAAATAGCAAAACTCCTTTACTACTTTAAGTGTCTCATTTCCTAATCTAATTCGCTCAGCATCACCCGACTTAATTCGATTACATTCCATTATCCTCGTTTTGCTATTGTTGTAAGGTCAGTATTGCCTCACGTGTTCCAACATTTCTACTGAATCCAATAGCAGATATAACGTGTCACGAATCTTCACGGGTTAACCACAGAATATGCGTCAAAGCTCATTACTTCGCTTGAACCCACAATCTATCAGACTTTGGAATTGTTGTACTGAAGAAACTTCATTATTTCGTATGTCGCCCTTTGCTTGCAACAGGTCTCCGTAAAACAAAGTTAACTATTGTAACTGCTCATTAGTAATAAAACTCATTAATACGATTTGGTTGAATGTTGTCTAGCGATCCTAGAAAGCAGGTTTTCTAGACACCCCACTTTGACGTCTAGGCAGGATTTAACACAGGCCTTCCAGCGAATCAGAATCGGCAGCAAAATGTAGGCATTCAAACTGGACATTCCTCTCTCATGTATACAGTGCTTCCGTAAGGTACTGGCTTCTGCTGCAGGCCTTGTTTCTAAAGTTACTCCCCGTCTTGAGACACGGTCTACTGAGCGGTCTCGCAGGGAGGCAGAGCGCGGGGGCGGCAGTGGAGCATGCTCGTCTTTCCGGGAGCGACTTTCACCACCTCGTGGGATCCACGTGCAACTCGAGTCTGAAGCGCCGCCCATCAGGATGTGAGTCCAGCGTGCGCCCGTGCAGCCTGTCGAGAGCTCCGCGACAAGAAACACTATACCGGCATAGTCGGAAGAGTCGAGAGTACTCTTAGGGTGCTGAACGGCCATATTGCGTTCCAGATTTGAGCCGTGTTTCACAGTTCGCACACTACCACATCTCGACAGTATATTTTGCCGTACCCGTGCACATATTAAATAAAACTACCCACGAGACAACTTGTTTCAGCTACAATATGTGTCCGTACATGTTCTGAGCGAAAAAATCGGCCGTTTTACCTCATAATCGAACATGACGAGCAGGTACCGTATTTCGGAACCTCTGGACTTAAAAAGCCGTGGAAATCTTTGACTAGTTATCGAAACGTTTTGCGCCCCAGGTTCGAACTTCGCCACTGCTTAATTTTGAATAAAAATCACCACTAATGGTGACCGAAGACTTCCGGCGTAAGAAGTCACCCTCGTTCTGCCAAAGGCCTGCCAGAAATACTTGTTGGTCAGATAGTTAGAGAATCTGCAACCTGATTATAGGAAAGTTCACTCTGACAGGGGAACCTCCCCATCGCACCCCCCTCAGATTTAGTTATAAGTTGGCACAGTGGATAGGCCTTGAAAAACTGAACACAGATCAATCGAGAAATCATGAAGAAGTTATGTGGAACTATGGGAAAAATAAGCAAAATATACAAACTGAGTAGCCCATGCGCAAGATAAGCAACATCGAGGACGATGCGAACTCAGGAGCGCCGTGGTCCCGTGGTTAGCGTGTGCAACTGTGGAACGAGAGGTCCTTGGTTGAAGTCTTCCCTTGAGTTAAACTTTACTTTTTTAGTTTCGCAAAGTTATGATGTGTCCGTTCGTTCATTGACGTCCCTGTTCACTGTTATAAGTTTAGTGTCTGCGTTATGCGACCGGAACGCAAAACCGTGCGATTAGTAGACGAAAGGACGTGCCTCTCCAATGGGAACCGAAAACATTTGATCGCAAGGTCATAAGTCAACCGATTCCTCCACAGGAAAATACGTCTGATATATTCTATACGACACTGGTGACGGCATGTGCGTCACATGACAGGAACATGTTGTCGACCCACCTAACTTGTACACTTGGCGAATGGGTAAAAAGATTCTTCTACCTTGCCCGATTTAGGTGTTCTTGTGGATGTGATAATCACTCCCAAAAAAGTGATGAAAACATAAAGAATTTGTCACGTAAACTGCAATAAATGAATGCAACAGTTTCACAGTCGCACAGTTTTCCCTGTGCTCCGTCAAAACATATGTTTTTAAAGTTTTCGAATTTTTCGGTCTAGTTGTAGCGTCCCCATACTACGGCGCAGTTACCTCACATACGACGGACGGACGGACAGATAATAATTGCCTGAAAATAAAAATTAAACTTTTCACTCGAAGGTTGTCTCGAACCAAGTACGTCTCTTTCCGCAACTGCTCACGCTAACCACGGGGCCACGGCGCTCCTGACCTCGTAAGTCCTTGATATTGCATATCATTCACATGGACTTCTCAGTTTGTATATTTTGCTTATTTTTTTCATAGTTCCACACAACTTCTTCTTGTTTCCGCGATTGATCTGTGTTCAGTTTTTCCAGGCCTATCCACTGTGCCAACTTATAACTAAATCTGAGGGGGATGCAATGGGGAGGTTCCCTTGTGAGTAGCGGCAGGTAACAGTTTCTGAATCAGTCTAAACACTGCACTGCCTACCGTGGACAAGAAATAGTAGAGTTTCGCAGTACCTGGTACGTTGTGCGTAATCACGCGGGCTTCAAACTGTGCAACTACTCGAACCGTTCGTCTGGGTTTTGATTAAACTGGCGAGAAGACGGTGTGGCACTCAGAGCTACAGTAGATGTAGTTTGTGGTTGTGGCGGGCCGGAGCGTTGGCAAGTAGCGGCCGCAACGTGTTTACCAGGGTGGATGTTTGTTGGCTCTGAAACGGAAACCTCTGCGTCAGCTGTGTTGCATCTAACGCTTGCATCTGTGGGGCCTGAACAGGGGGTGCGATAGATGGGGTGGGCACAGTGGAAGAAACAAATGCAGACAAGGCAAGCAACAACAATAAGTAAAAAGGCAAACAAAATGTCTGCAACGCCCACCTGAAAACACTGATCAGCAAAAAACACTGTAAGAGATACTGTTAAAACAAGTAAACACACCCCTGCAAACAAAAGACAAGGGAGAATTAAGGCGCCAGCAAAACACTACAGCGCACAAAAAAGGAAAACAGGGAATCAGTGGTGGCTGTCACTAGGGGATCCGTTGATCTCCTTGCCGCCAATGTTTTTCTGCCTACTCGTCGAAAATGGGGTGGCTAGGAAATCTGCTTTCTCGCATCGCTATACAAAAATTCGAGCAAATCGTATTAATCAAGTTTATTACAAAAGGAAATGATTACAATGCCTAGCTTCGTGAGATATAGATGTGTCGCGAAGAAAGGGTAACAAACAAGTAATCTCTTCAGTATACACAATTCGTAATACAAGAGAAGTAATGCAATCCGTAAGTCGCCTCTATTGAAGGGTCTATTCTTGATGGCACTGTGGAAGTCGGCGATCTGCGGTCTTCAGCTGGGCCACGGCCACGCCTCGCGGCGCTTCGTGAGTCCGTGTTGAGGGCGCTGCCGTCGGGTTGTCGTCCTAGACAGGCATGCGGCTGGCTCACGTCTTCTCCGTAGCCCTCTCTACTCTGACGTTCCCGACCATCGTGCCGGTCCTTCACTTTAAGCCGGAATAGCATCAAAGATACATAATGTGTACCCACAGGACATGTGGTCCATAATTGAAAAAAGTGTCATGATGATCCCTGCATTGGCAAAATATTTCGGGCTAATCCACCCATTCGAATCTCCGCAAGCGGACTGTCAAGGGGGAGGTGACCTCGGGAATGAAAAGTAAAGAAAGAGCAACGTTCTGCGAGTCGGGGCGTGGGACAGCAGAAGTCTGAATGTAGTAGGGAAGCTAGAAAATCTGAAAAGCGAAATGCTAATGCTCAATCTAGATACAGCGGGAATCAGTGAATTTAAATGGAAAGAAGACAAAGATTTCTGGTCAGACGAGTATAGGGTAGTACCAGCAACAGCAGAATAAGGGGACGAAAGTTCGTTATGAATTGGAATGTGGGGCAGAGAGTGTGTTACTGTGAACATTTCAGTGATAGGGTTGTTCTCAGCAGAATCGACAACAATAACAATTCAGTTGTACATGCCAACGTCACAGGAAGATGAAGAGGTAGGAAAAGTATATCAGGATATTGAACGGGTAATTCAGTACCTAAAGGGAGATGAAAATCTAATAGTCATGGAGATGGGAGTGCGGTTGTAGGGGAGGTAGTAGTAGAAAGGGTTACGGGAGAATGCGGGATTGGTCGTAGGAATGGGAGAGGAGAAAGACTTACTTGAGTGCTACGACAAATTTGAGTTAGCATAGCGAATTCTCTGCTCAAGAATTACAAGCGGAGGAAGTAAAATTGTAAAAGGCCGGGGGATACGGGAAGATTTCAGTCATATTGCATCGTGATCAGGCACTGATTCCGAAACTCGAAGGCATAGCCAGGAGCAGACACAGATTCTGATCACAATTTAGTAATGACGAAGAGTGGGTTGAAGTTTAAGAGACTAGTCAGGAAGACTGAGTGTGCAAAGAAGTGGGATAAGGAACTATTAAGAAATGAAGAGACACGTTTGAAGTTCTCTGGCGCTGTAGATACTGCGATACTGAATAAGCTTGTAAGCAGTTGAACTGAAGAGGAATGGACAACTCAAAAAATGGGTAGTCACAGGACTTGGAAAGAAAAACATAAGTACAAGCAAGGTAACTGCAAAGAAACCTTATGTAATATAAGAAATACTTCAGTTGGTCGACGAAAGAAGAAAGTACAAAAATGTGCAGAATAATTCTGAAATACAGAAATGGAAGCCCCTTAGACTCAAATAAATAGGAAGCGACTTTGGGAGAGACTGACTGAGAATATAGAAAAGTGAAAACAACCTCTGGTGAAATTAAAAGCAACGGCCGTAAGTAAGAGCACTATGAGAATTCCACTAGTAAATCCACAGGAGTCAGCCGATAGGTTGCAAGAGTACGTTGAAGGCCTCTATGAGGGTGAGGACTTGTCTAATGACGTCATAGAAGAAGAAACAGAAGGCGAAAGAGAAGAGGTAGGTGTCCAGCATCAGAGTCAGAATTTAAGAGAGCTTTGGACGATTTAAGATCAAATAAGGCAGAAGGGGAAGTGGCAACAACACGACTATTCACTTTAATGTGTGGAATGTACGAGAGTGGCGATATACAATCAGGCCTTCGGGAAAAACATCATCCACACCATTCCGAAAATTGCAAAAGTCGACGAATAAGAGAACTATTGCACAATCAACTTAAGAGTGCAAGTTGCTGACAAGAACAATATACAGAAGACTGAAAAACAAAATTGAAGATGTGTTAGGTAACGATCAGTTTCGCTTTAGGAAAGGTAAACGCACCAGAGACGCCATTCTGACGTTGCGTTTGTTAATGGAAACAAGACTAAAGAAAATGCAAAGAATTTTCGAAGCATTTGTCAACCTGGAAAAAAGTTATCGACAGCGTAAAATGGTGCAAGATGTTCGAAATTTGGAGAAAAATTGGAATAGGCTATAAGGCAAGACGAGTAGCATGCAGTATGTACAAGACCCGAGAGAACAAAAAGGCTGGAACACGAAAAACGAAGAGCTAGGAATAAAAAGGGTGTAAGACAGGGATGTGGTATTTCTCGCCTACTGTTCAGTCTATACATCGAAGAAGGCACGAGGTAAATAAAAGAATGGTTCAAGAGTGGGATTAAATTTCAGGGTGAAAGGATATCAGTGACATTGCTGTCTTCATTGAAAGTGAAGAAGAATTACAGGATCTGTTGATTGGAACGAACGGTCTAAAGAGTACAA
This sequence comes from Schistocerca gregaria, assembly GCF_023897955.1. Classification (NCBI taxonomy): domain Eukaryota; kingdom Metazoa; phylum Arthropoda; class Insecta; order Orthoptera; family Acrididae; genus Schistocerca; species Schistocerca gregaria. The sequence continues at coordinate 36,466,073 of NC_064925.1, read as the reverse complement.
AATACGGATAGTGAGAAAACCGGAAAAAGAGAAAAGGCAATGAGAAGAAACAGAAATGAGAATACCGAGAAACTTGACATCAGAATTTGTCATACGAAGTAGGTGAAGTTCAGAAGTCCTGCTGTGTAGGCAGCAAAATAACTCGTGACGGGCGGAACAAGGAGAACGCAATAAGCAGACTAACTCTGACAAAAAGGGCATCTAGACGGGCAATTTTTGGTCCAGTTCTCAAGAGCATTTCTTCCATTTCCGTCGCTGCCGTTCTCTTAAATTTTCGATACTGTCGTGGGTTTCGCACCACAAGTTGTACAATGAGATTCTTGCCTGCTCCGAAATCGTCCGGCCGCCGAATCCGTTGTCTTAACCCAACACGAACACCGTCGTTTACTCTTTTTCTTTGCCGCTGAAAGTACTGAAAGTGCTCCTGCAGCCCGGCGCTCTTCCATCGCAACCTCTCGCTTCGCGGACTCAACTACTACAGGAAAAGCTCACGGAGAGTGTCTCCGCTCTCACATACACATTCAACCTGCTTGCGACACCTGCTCTCGCAAGACTCTCATTCTGTAGAAAATACTCGCATTGTAAACAATTGTGAGAGTACCAGACCAAGGTGTCTGGGAGTAGCAAATTGTGACGTGTATGTTGGAGAGCGCGGCCGGCCCACCGCGCTGCGAGGCGGCGCGTCCTTGTGGTCGGCGCGCTGCGCAGAGCGGCTTGCGACACCCACCTGGCGGGCGACCGTCTGCCATTTGCCGGCACAGCCGCAGCCACGGCCGGAGGCAGCTGTGTTCGCTGCCTGCTGCAGGGCTACACTTCTCCAGGGACGCCGCTCCTCTGTGGAAACTCCCCTTCGACGTCACCGCTCGGTTTCGGGCTGCAATGTACTGGCTGAGGAGGGGGAGGCAGGCGTAGGTAATCGAGATTGTCGGACAGGATATTAACGAGGGGCGCCAACTCGTTTCATGGCGAGTAGATATCTGGCAAAGGGAATGGGAGTTAACCGAAGAGGGCCGTAGGGTGTTCAGGGAACGTCTGAGCCATATGAATCCCAGCCGGGGTACGATTCACGCTCTGACAGGTCACGGCCCTCACCCTGCGCCCTTACGCAGCGTAGGCCGCAGCCAGAGTGCTGCCTGTACATGTGGGCAACACGGATCCCCAGAACACACGCTTTTTCACTGTCACCGATACAGAGAGGCACACAGTGATATGATACGGCCAATAAGAGACGGAGACGAATGGAAAATAGTAAATAAAATAGCTGATGATGTCTCAAGGACATTACATGACGAGTATAGACAGACACGAACGTATACGAGAACAGTGCAACACACACGAAACACCTATTCCAATTCGTGCACCAACACAGACAGCAGTACCGGAACGCACACTCACTCAGACAGCAAATACTTTCACCAACGCGTACCACAGACAATCTTACACAACATCTAAAATAATTAAACTGTATCAGTATAAACAGTCTAAGGCAATCAACCCTATAAATGAGACTTCCTGGCAGATTAAAACTGTGTGCCGGACCTTTGCCTTTCGCAGATGATAGACCTCTGGCACGCGAAAAGCAAAGGTCCCGAGTTCGAGTCTCGGTCCGGCACACAATCTGCCAGGATGTTTCATATCAGCGCTCACTCCGCTGCAGAGTGAAAATCTCATTCTGGAACCCTGTAAACCTTTTCTAGCTTAAATATAAACCGCAGACGTATCCACTCCCTGGTCATTAAATCGTTGTTGGGTGTAACATTTGTAACTGAACACTTACTGTATGAGCAACATAACAGATAAAATTCAAGACACATGATATAGAAACTGAAGGTTAGCTAATAACCCCAACAAATAACATACTTTACACTCACACACCACTGCACTTTCCTCAGTGTCAATAATAGTTATAGTGTTTTTGTTAATAGTGTTCGGAAGATTTAATCCGTAATTAAACTGTAGCGAAATGGAAGTAGTTCCGAGGCTTTCCGACCAAGGAGTATCAGATAGAGTAACATTTCTCTCTCTCGGTCTCGCTCTCGCTCTCTCTCCCACTCTCCCCCTCTGGGCTGGGCACTTTGTCTGGGGACTGCGTATTTGTGTTGTACTCATTTCATCATCATTCGTGACAACGGGTGGATTGGACTGTGCAAGGATCGGGACTTTGAATGGGCGCTGATGACCGCGCACTTATGCGCTCGCCAAACCGAACATCAGTATCGTCTCTCTGACTGTCCAAGTCTTTCCTATCACCATATCTTCTTAAAATCTGAATATTTTTTGTATTTTTTCTTTCAATTTCTAATGCATTTTTAATTTATTATTACTTCCATTTTAATTGCTGAAAACTATAATTGCTGTTTGCAATGCGGAATATGTTTCGTAATCTACATGAGAAACTGTAAAATGAACGACCTGTTATGAAATGTAAGGCAACAGGTCTCTAAGTGAGCAACAAATCAAATCAAATCAGTCCAGCGGCGCACCCGTTGCTCACGTGCCCGGTGATATCCTCATACCTTGAGGATTTTTTCCTGGCCCACTAGTAACAGGACAGTTACACAAGTCTTTTCCGCGGTGGCCGTGCGGTTCTAGGCGCTGCAATCCGGAACCGTGGGACTGCTACGGTCGCAGGTTCGAATCCTGCCTCGAGGATGGATATGTGTGATGTCTTTAGGTTAGTTAGGTTTAAGTACTTCTAAGTTCTAGGGGAGTGATGACCTAAGATGTTAAGTCCCATAGTGCTCAGAGCCATTTGAACCATTTGAACAAGTCTTTTGTTACTCCCCGCTAACACATTAATTTCAAATATCGGCCAGGAATTCTGAGGAGGCGCGGAGCCCAGAACCCGCTGTTGCCGTGCACAAACAAGAAAATCTTGTAATTAGACGTCTTGGACTGCCATGTTTGTGGGTGCGCAAAAGGTATTGCGCTTATAACAACTGATTTCTTTTTGAAGGCTGTTAGCCAGTTTGATACCGCGAGCCGCGTTGCCTGTAACACTATTTCAAAAATAAACTGATTTCTGTTCTCAAGAGTTCGTCGTTTCCTTCACGAGATGAACTAAAGCAGACTGACATTAGTTTATTTTCAGTCAATTTGCGGTCTGTGCCTTTTCCTTTACTTGCTGTGTAAAGCGGAGACAGTCATTTATTGCTTGTTTCGTCATTTGGTACTCTTTGCTGTTTGTAGCGGCGGAACTTTTATGAACAGTCAAATGCGATTTCTAGGGACGCAGTTATCGTTTTAATACCTGTAAAATAATTTTACCAGGGTGTTTTTATGTTAGGCTCCTTATAGCGATGTATCTGAATGGAACTGAGGAAAAGATATGCTAAATGTTGTCTGAGGTGTAGCGTTATACGGCAGTGAATCGCAGACCATTAAAGAAAAAGAAGAAAGAGATAGATAGTTTTTAAATGTACCTGTGCAGAAGAATGCTTAAGGTGAAGTGGACTGACGGACTTAAGAATGAAGAAGTAATGAGTAAAACATGAGAAGAACGAAGATTATTGGAGGTGATCAGGAAGAGAAAAAAAAGCCTTGTCTGCGTAAGAATTGTCTGCAGCAAACAAATGTAGATGCGAAAGTGGAACGAATGAGAGGCGCAAGTAAGAAGACCATTGGTATGATGGACGGCGCTGGAACTGAGCGAACATACAAACGGACAAACCTGTGACAGACACACTAAAGAAGAAGAAGGTGATAACAGCGGCTGTTACCTGTAAGCTACTGCTCCGGTTGTCATTAATCAGGTTGATCGTCAAAGATATCTACGGAGCCCATACACAGGAGGAGGCGGGCAGAATATTCGTACTTGTCGCCCTAAAGATATGTTCCCACGATTTCCTTAGCAGATTTTCGCTATGCATTCGGCGTCTTCCTTTGATTCTTCGCCAGTGAAGTTTTTTCGTGCGCGCCTGTTCCACAGATACCCGGTGTAGAAGTAAAAACCGGAATTTGCTTGCAGTAATTACACGTCTGTTGTTTGAAACTGATAAACAGTATGTTATACAAAATAATCTGCATTGCTATTTATACAGTTGTCACACCTCTCCGGCAGACTATGAACACCACGACAAAAAAGCTGTTCTTCTTTTGAATCGACACAGTCAGCGAGCCATCAGCGTACGTTTTCATACGAACTGAAGCGTTGTTCCCCGAGATCGTGTCCCAGTGACGCAAACACATGGTGGTCGGACGGAGACAAGTCTGAATGAGCAGCATGGCCTAACATTGCCCAACTGAACGCCTCGGTCGTTCCATGGCCCGTTTTGCTGTGTGTGACAGGGCGTTATCCTGCAGCAATATGACTGTCTTACGTTTTTCCATATTCCGGTCGTTTTTCACGTAATCGATCACTTACTGACGGTAGCGATCAGCGTTAACGGGTTCAGCAGGCTTTAGCATCTCGTAATAGATAAAAACCCTACTGATCCCACCAAACACAAGAGCACTGTGTTCTTTCCAAAGCGATTTGGTCTTGCAGTAGATGTCGATGGTTTGCCTGGATTCACCCATAATTTACGACGCCTACGATTCTCAGAACATGTCCGTTTTTCTTCACCTGTCACTATTCGATGGAGAAAAGGGTTTCTTTTGTATCTGGCGAGCAGCATTTCACAAGTGGTCTTTCTTGTTGCTTGCTAACTTTCATTCGGTACGTGCGGAACCCCATTTTCCCACTTTGTGCACCTTTCCCGTAGCTTTCAACCGAAGAGAAACGGCTTTGTGTGTAACATCCAATTGTTGCGCGATTTCCTGTTGAGTTTGAGTGTCATTTTCATCCAATAAGGCCTGCAATTCGTTGTCTTCGAACTTTTTGTGGTTTCCCGCGCTCGTCGTTTATCACGTCAATATCACCACTTTTGAATTTTTTGAACCACTCGAAACACTGCTCTCCAAGAGCATGTTTGCCAAAATCTTCGACAAGCATTCGATCCGATTCTGCAGCAGTTTTCTTCAAATTATAACAGAAAACCAATGCTGCCCGCAAATCGTAGTTCGTAGGCATAAAACTTGACACGTTTATGCGTTTGAAACAGATACCAGCGTATGAACTTGCGTTACTGCGTGTCGACGTTCGTCGTCAGCCGTTACAGGAAGCAGACGCGGTCTACCGGGTTCTGCATTAGCGGCCAGCACCATCTACAGGGAAATCCCGCTCTCATACTTGTGCACCTGGTAAGCAGCCTGGCAGGCTCAGCGGGCGAATGTGACGCCTCCTCAGTGACGGTCGGCTTCGAACGCCACAGCAGCTGCTGCCGTCGGCGAATTCAGGTCCTTCTCAAAAAGGTTCCTAACGAACATTGCTAAGAGAACTGTGTGCAGTGGACATTCCAAGTCGGGTATGTCACTAAATGCGACATATAAAGCTCCACGTCTGCAGTGAGCCAAACACATCAACTAGAGAGCAGCCGACAGGTTGGGTAGATCGACGGGCCGCCATTTTCCCCTTTTTTTCAGACGATGCTGCACGTCTAGCCCAATGGAGCGTTTAACCCCATCGTGTGGAGACAGGAGGTGTTTTGTGGTATTTTTGGGCACATTTTTGGTTCTGTGACTCGGGCCCATTCATTCAGTCAATCGTTAACATGTAACAGGCTGTGTATTTCAACATCCTCGCTGACCAAGTGTTGCTCCCTTGTACGTGTTAACGATCAGTATGCTGTGGACACTCCCATCTGCCCGGAAGGCAGCCGCGTTGACGGGGCAAGCGGTGAGCGTCCCTGATCTGACGATCACTCACGCACACTATCCCACACTGACTGATCCTCTAGGCCACACCCGATCGTATTCCCAGAGAAAACGTCTGCGGATATTTAAAACGACGGTAGAACGCAGCAGTCTACCGGATTTGACTGCATTCTGTTGGATTTGACATTCCTGAAGAAACTTTCTAACATTCTGGGTGGTGTCTGTTTGTTCCATACCATGTCTCCCTAACACTTTCGCGCAACGACGCTCTGAGCGTGTTTTTTTAGGGAATTAACTAGTTTGAACCTGGGACCTGTTGCTGGTAAGGAGACGCCAGACCACACATGACATGTAGAATTCAGAAAAGTTCAGTGAGACTAGCGATTATATAACCAAATACTTCATGATTTCAGCGTCAGCTCCAGTGCACTCCCTGTAAAAGAATCTTAATACTAACTAAATTTAGTGGAAGGGGTTCAAGGCTTTCCTATTTTTAGTTAGCTGATAAAATAACGTCTAAAAAGCAGTTAAGTTTACCATTGGAAATTTTATTCTACTCACAAAACATTGTTTATAAGTTGCACTATTGATAAAAGGAAGTGTTTTAATGCAGGATGGTAAAAACCAACTGTGTTCAACAAAAATGTGAACGAATATTCCCTGAATGGGTTTGCAAGTTCTACAATGGATCGAAGGATGACCTATGCCATATCACATCTATAATCTAGGTTTAAATTAAGTTTCACAAAAGAGAAAACTATCAAAATGGTCTACAGTGACCCTCAATTATCTTTAGTTACTTATCTAACTTGTCGTAAATTACAGTGGCTGATGTGGCTTCTCAATAACTATATAACAGAAAAATCATCGCGTCTCAGATTTTTACTTCAAGTGGCAAATGTGAACACCATGAGCTTTAATTTACGATCGACACTAGTATTACGCAAAAAGGGGGTGTAACAGATGAGACTTCTGCAGTTCTGAGTGAAGCTTTATGCGCTGTTATGCGGCATCGCGTGCGTTCATTACCTTGTCAGTGTTCGCCCTGGGGGGCGGTGGGCAGCACAGCTCCGCTCACATCGCCGTCTCAGAAGCAACTCACTCCTAAACTTCTCCTTACAACAATTTACCGAAGTGGGTTTAAAAAAACTATCTGGCTGTGTTTTCATCTGACCAATCAGGGTCTCAATGTTAACCTTAAGCTTCGCCTACAAAAATTCTGTCTACCCAATGAGAAACGTTATACTTTTCATGGTGGGGCAATGTTTTTAAAGTTTGCAACGCAACAGAGACGCGAAAAAGTCTCACGCTAAGACTTGCAGCTGGTGTGGTCCTTTTAGCGTTATCGTAAGATCTATACTGTTCTTCTGGAGGGCTCTATCTTTTAACATGGGTTGGGGGGGGGGGGGGGTCCTAACGTAACAGAGACGCAAAAAAGTCTCACGCTAAAACTTGCAGCTGGCGTTGTCCTAGTGGTTAGCTGTCGACGTGGGTCTCCAGTCCGTCACTTATCGTAGGGCCTTCTAGCTTAACATGGTTCTGCTCTCGGCTTCTGTTCTCGTTTCTCCCCTCGGAACTGCGTCTGTCTCACGGTGGGAAGGTATGACATGCATTTAGGCATTCTTGTGTTAGTCTGTGGTATTCCATTTGCTCACTCGTTACTCGTATTACTTTGGTTAATTTAATGTCATGATTTATTCAGTGCTATGTGACATACTACTGGATTTGCTTATCATGTCAGGATTTTCATGGAAGGTGTTGGATTTGCCTGACACCTTACATATCACCACCCTTCGAACTTAATTTTTGCACTGAATTTAGGCATGGATTGAATCGTTGTCCAAGTCAGTCAAAAATTTTCTAATTTATCTAAATTTTGGTGCATACTGTTCAGCCACGTTATTTTGTTCTATGCTAGTTTGTATTACTAATTTAAATTTTTATATTCTTCCACACTATAATTAAAAATGACAAGAGAAGAATATTTTATGCTATTATTAATTTTTAATTATTTTCTTTCCTTAGTTAAGTGTGAAGTTTGTCTTTTAAGAAGTTTGTTAGCAAAAGTGAGGAGTCTTTCACATCGATTTTCTTAGAAATATTGTTTTTATAAATGTACTAATTAAGTAAAATATATTCCTAACACATTTTCTAAATATCATGTACAAGTAAAGTGTTTTTGTTTCTAGACACTCATTTCAACATTGTTACACTAAGAATTATTTCCAAGAATTGCTTTGACAAAGAAATATACATACACAAGTATTGAGATATTATCCTAACAAATGGTACAAATGTAAAAAAATGGAAAACATCCATCAAGATAATTTTTTATTCTTTGTTTTTATAAGGAGAAAATGAGTAAAATATAGTTATTCTTTTATTTTTATGAGGAGAAAATAGGTGGCATATTGTTTTAGTGTTTATTATGCCTTACTTTTGTTCTTTATATACTGTCCATTTCAGAACTAATGACTTATTTTTATTGATATTCTATTTTTTACTTAAGTCCATAGTCAATGACTGTTATTTTTTAGTTTATTAGCTGTCTGGTGTGCTTAACTTATTTAGTTTTTCACACGTTTCTTTTGCACAATTCATACATCACATAATTTGATTTCACACATTCACACAATCCTATGAATGTTTAAGCATGAGATTGGCGAATGTTTTTGCACAAAGGTGATGGACTTGAGCGAGATGGATGTGGGTTAGTATTTGATATACAGCTGCGTTCGTCGTTCCTTGTTGGCTTTGCAAGTGTGTGTTGCTGTTGTGGAGGTCCCATAATGGAATGGAGCTGTGAGTGCTGAATCTCATGGTTTACTGGCTTGCTAGGCGTGTAAGTCATCGTTATGTGTCGCTGAAAGTGGTCGTTTTTCGTTGTAATACTTCGCAGACGACTAGTTTACAATAGGATAGGGATTTGGGAAGGTATGTCGTCTATTCTTCACTCATCTTCTTTCTTGGTCTCAATCTTGCGAATCTTCAACTTCTGTACTTCCTGCTTTTTCTCTGCTTCTTACTTGCTTCTTAGTTCTTCTCTGCGCAGGATATGGAAATATTTATTGATAACTAGTCACTTTGAAGTTCTCCTCCTAGCAACAGTTTGATAAATTGTTTGGGCATGTCATTTTTACTTTGTGGAAGTTTTCTTCAGTTTCGTGCAGCAGCGTGCTGTTTAATAGCAGTAGTGTGACTTTTACACATATTTTTTGCCAGTGGTGGCTTGCCCAAGCGGTCTTCTCGTCGGGCCGGTTTTTGCTTGCTCCGCTGAGTGGGGGCGTTCGGAGACCCTCTGGCATTCGGTGTCCTGTCATGCCTCTGCAGGGTTCCGCCTACCGGGCTGATTTACTGCCCAGTCTACAAGGGCCCTCTGTTGGTCTCGCTGTCCTTTCCCTTCTCTCGACGCTTCTGCCATGTAGGAATCATGTCTTGCTAATTACGTCCTTTTTTTTCTTGATACTTCTGGCGTTGCAACTTGGGGGTCGTTGCATCTCTTCCTTGCTGGAGTTTTTACAATGGTTCTTACAAAAAGTTTTACTTATAATCATCTAACACATGTCTAGTACCTACTTGTTTTACGCCTTCTTAAAAAGTTTTACAAATTTCGGCGACCTTTCCATGTTGCAATTCTAAGATATTTGGAGTCTTAACGTTTACTCAAGAATCCTCAAATTCGTTTTTTATTTTTGTGTAGTTTCGTGGTGTATAGCATTTTAGTATTTCATGCTACTAGACTATGTATGCTTTATCCCTTCACCTTAATCTATGGTACTATTGGTGTTATTATTGAAACTACTTTCTTTTTCCCACCTTACTCTCTCTTCGTTCTCCTTTCTCCTGACGGTCTTATCTGCAACATAATCTTGAAATATTGTGCTGATTATTTACCAGTAATAAAATTAATCTTCAAACTTTTTGATATGGCTCACAAGGTGAGGTCCTAAGGTTTTGCCTGTTTTTGGGTTCATTAGTTCCACAGCATTATCATGAGCAGTTCAGCTAATTATGACAGGTCCTTTGTATGCAGTGTAAAACTTATGTATTTTGTGTTTCTGTTTGCTGGAGAGATGGTGTGTTTTTACAAATACTTTCTGGCCTACTGAGAATGTTCTTTTAATTGCTGTTCTATCTCCTCTTTCTTTTCTTTTAGTGGCTGCCTTTCTGATGTTGGAGAGTGCTGTTGCTATGACTTGTTTGTGCTGTCTACATGGTACAATAGGAAATCTAACATTTTCTCTGTTGATGTTTAGGGGTTCAATATTTTTAAGTACAGTAACTGGAGGTAGTAGTGTAGTGCTATGTGGCATTTCATTTATTACTTCTTGAAAATCTTTAAGGTATATATCCCAAGTGTTGTGTCTCTTGCCTGCATATAATCGGCATAAAGTGCCTATGACCTCCATAGATCGTTCAGCTGGATTTACACTAGGTTTGTACTTAGATATGTAGATGGGTTTTATTTTGTGTTGTTTTAACGTGTTCTGCTATTGCACTGATTTGTATTGTGGGCCATTATCAGAAATTATTCGTTCCACTCGACCTACTTGTCTGAGAAAATCTTGTCTAAATGCTTTACTCATAGTAAGACCTATTGCCCGTTTTAATAGTGTCAAGGTAACATATATAAAAGTAACTTCCAAAACGACAAATATGAAAATATATCAATTTTTTGTGCGTGGGAGGGGCCCCATCAAATGTGTTGCAGCTATTTGTTTTAATCTTTTAGGGATTATTGGAAACATAGGTGGTTTGGTTTGGAAAGTGACGTATTTAGCCCTCATACATTTTTTGCATTTGACTAATACTGTTCTAATTCGTCTTTCCATATTAGGAAAATGGCTTGTTTGTTTTATTTTTAAAAAGCATTTCTGTCCAAAGTGGCCATTACTTAAATGTGTATACCATATGTACTTATTAATTAGTTCATCTGGGATATAAATGAACCATTCATTCGTTGCAACATTTCGTCTAAAAAATAAAACATTGTTTTTTACGAGATAGTGCTGTCGAATGTTTGGAAAATCCTTACTTCTCCACTTGTGTTTGATTCCTAGTATTTCGGGATCCTTGTCCTGTTCTCCCCTATGTTTTTCAATGCTGTCGTAATGTAATTTTCGGAAGGTACTTGTTTCATATAGTACATTGTAAACTGATCTTCTGCTGCTTCCAAACCTATGTTATTGGATGCACCCTGTGGACATCGTGATAAAGCATCTGCTTATACATTCGCTGGTCCTGGTATGTGTGTAATAGTGAATTCAAATTCTTTTAGTATTAACATCCATCTGGCTAACCTCCTATGAGTTAGTTTGGCGGATAACAGAAATTCTAATGCTTTGTGGTCAGTGTATACTTTTGTTTTTCTTCCGAATAGGGAGTATAGAAAACGTTGGAAGCCCCATACAATGACCAATGCTTCCAGCTCCGTGACTGAATAGTTTTTCTCGCTTTTTGTGAGTACCCGACTGGCAAATGCAATTGTTCTATATGATCTTAGCCCTGCCTGTTCGTATTCTTGGAATAAAACAACTCCTAAACCTGTTTTCGTGCTATCAGTGGCCATACCAAAATTTTGTGTTAGATCAGGATGTGCTAAAATCGGTGCTGTTGTTAGTGCGTTTTTCACTTTTAAAAATTCTTCATTGGCTTGTTGATCCCATACCCATGCCGTGTTTTTTCCAGTCAATGCACATAGGTGTGGTGCTGCGAGAGAGTCGATCCAAATAAGTTTTTTATAGAAACCGGTGAGACCTAGCAATCCTCTGAGAGTTTTCTTATTATATGGAGTACAGAATTCTTTGATTGCCGTTAGTTTTTCTGGGTCGGGCATTACCCCTTTCTCGGAAATTACGTGTCCTATATATTTGACCTCTCGCCTTCCAAATTTGGATTTTGTAATATTTACTGTGACCCCATGCTCTTTCATGATCTGTAAAAACTGATTTAATGTGTCGTTGTGATGTTCCCAAGAGGGTTCTCCTATAATCACATCAACAACATAACAAGTAATTTTTTTGTAAAATTTCAGGACTGAGTATAGTATTAAATCCCCTAATAAAAGCTGCTGATGATATGTTTAAACCAAATGGCAATCGTTTAAACTGGTAACATCTACCGAATACGATAAATGCTGTAAATTTTCTGCATTCTGGGACCAATTCTATTTGCCAGAAACTACTCCGTAAATCAGTTGATGAAAATATCTTAGCACCGTGGAAGTTTTGTATCAATTCCTCTAATTTTTCTGGGCGATCTGTCTCAGTGATTATGATTGTGTTGATCTGTCTGGAATCAAGCACTAACCTGATGCTCCCATCTCGTTTTTGTACAATATGGAGCGGGCTGTTATATGCGGAGGTAGCTGGTTCAATAATATCGTTATCTAACATTTTAGATATCTCCTGGAATACTTTATTCCTGTAACTTAATGGGATTGTATATGGTGGCACTCTAAATGGTTTGTGCTATTTTACTTCAAACTTGTACTGAAAGTGTTTAATACTGCCAGTCTTAGATAAAAATACCTTTGCTTTATCTCGTAAAATACCCTCTAATTCTCTTTTGCTGTGTTCCGAAATACCTCGAACTTCTTGCAATTTTTCGTCGATTTCTTTATTGACTTCTAACATGAGTTGAGGCGATTCCTTCTTTTGTGCATACCATTCTAATTCTTCATCCTCTTTATCTCGCGTCATTCTTAATTGTTTGTTTATAACGGGTATTTCTTCTAATTTTAGCTGCAAGGTATTGGATTTGCCTGACACCTTACAACTTGTGGACGCTCTTCTTATCCCCGATTTGACACCACTGTCGAAGTCAGAGGCAAATGCGCCCGTACACGGGGTCAAGAAAGCTCTCAGGGAAATGAAAATATGTAATGTAGTCATGTGTTTTTCTTTTAAGAAAATTGTTAAAAAGTCGGTATTACAAAGGTTTTTAACAGGGTTCGAGCTGGAACTTTTTATGGCTACTTACAAGCCAGCCTGGTGAGAATTCTTCCCGATTATATGGCCATGGTCTATGGAACTCTTCTGTCCCTGACGTTTCGTCCAAAGCTACGTTGGATATCTTCGAAGGTGCTCCTGGTTGTGCTCAGTCTTGCACACTGAGGTAGGATCTACATTGGAACTACAAAGATCAGTGTGAATACACGGTTGAAGGAACATAAAAGTCTTTGCCGACCAGGGAAAACGGACGAGTCAACCGTGGCGGAACATGCTCTGCAGTCGGGTGATCACGTAGTGAAATTTTCGGAAACTGAAGTTTTATGTACTATGACGAACTATTATCCACGGCTATATAGAGAAGCCATCGAAATATATAAACATGGGGATCATTTTAACAGAAAAGAAGAAGCTATGAAACTCAGCGATATATGGACAGTGGCGCTACAGAATCGATAAGTTTTTATCTTAGACGTACTATGATCGATAGTTGTAGTTTATCCTTGACAAGGTTTATCTCTGCTATCACGTGAAATCCAGACCACGCCCACTTCAGGCCGTTCTTCGACGTCCGACTCGTCAGTCGGCAAGACTGAGCACAACCAAGAGCACCTCCGAAGATGTGCGACGTAGCTTTGGACGAAACGTCAGGGATAGAAGAGTTCCATGGACCACGGCCATGCAACCCAGAAGAATTCTCGACAACTGAAACATACGATCGTGAAAGCCTTCATTGTATGATAGTTACAAGTCGGCATTCGTCTTCCAAAATATTAAAAATACTCCAAACTGCGCAGGTCTAGTTCGCCCCCCTTCCCTACAAACTGTCGTTTGGTCGGCCTTGAGGCGTATTTACTCTTGTCTTGTATTGCTTCATCTCTTCCTTCCCCTTTTTTCGATCTAACTTCTCGTCTCTCCTTTGTATCCACCTTGTCCTCCCCACTCTCTCCGTCCATGTGTCCACATTCCTCATATTTCACAAACGGTTTGAGATATATAAATGAGATCCTAGCAAATGGTAGCATACAAGGAGGAAAGTATTTTTCTGTATGGTTATTATACGAAGCATCATTATCTACCTGTGTTATTCAACTAACTACAGACTTTTCTGATGAAATAATGTAATTTTTGAGGGTCATCGATAGCTGGTGAAACAAGAAATGCTATGGGTTTTGGAACAACATATGTGAAGCCATTACATGTTTATTTTGTACTGAGGCTATGCTTCTTTATAGGATCTCGATTTTACTTTTCCTCACTTGCTCACTTAATAAACATAATAAAGCACTGTTCTAGAATTCGCAACTGCGTCTGCACAATACGCTAGTGATGTGAGACTCTGTAAACTCTCCTGAGCTTCGACAACAAAAAAAAAAAAAAAAAAAAAAAAAGAAACGAAATTTAAGATGGCAACAAGAGAAATGTGTAGGATTTAGTCAATGTTCCCCACTTGTGTCTCTCCTCTGAAACTTACAAATGGTTAACAAACCAGGCGAAAATAAATCGCTGCGTTTTCGGCGGAATTGTGGGCTTTGAGGGACCCCGCTTAATATTTATCAAAAATGTGAGTGTAGGCTTCAGTTTAGAACGGCACTTCCCCTCCACCGCTCGGCACTTCCCCTGCAGCGCTCTGAGCGACCCCCCACCATTGCCGCTGTCCAGCCGACTGCGCACCTACCGGCCACGGCATTTTGCGCGCACTCTACTTCCCCATATCGCAGCCACACGTTGTGGCGTCGCGCAGCTGCCTCGGGCTTACCGGAACGTTTTCCGCTCCCACTGTCGCACCCTTTCAGCAGAGTCAATTTACTCTGTTTCAACGCATCTTACAGTAATCCAGTCCTGCTTAGTTTCACGTCGGCTCCCGAGGCCCACCGCACGCCGTCCACGGAGACGAGGCGCAGGGCAGAGCTTAAGTCAAGTCTCGGCAATTACTTAGTTCTTATGTACCGCAATTTTAAAATGTAACTACACCTATTCAGGCTGATTTAGTTTTATTTGTAGACCATGCCCTCTTAGACAAATTATAGATTCAGGTATATCTTCTGAAGAAGGCTCAATTATTTGGGCTGAATTATCGCTGCCTAGTTAGAATAACGTATGTATGACACGATTTAATGAACGGTCTTTTCAGTGTCAGTGGGTAATTAACCGCTATATATCTGAGAAAAAAATCCATTGATCACATTTTCTACATCTATTACGAATAGAATTCAAAGGATTGTGCTACTAATATCTGTAAGTACGTACCGTACTTTCTACTACTCAACTTTTCGTCCCAGTAACTTTGTTTTTTTTATTTGAGCTTGTGTACTAAATGTGAAGAAAACTGATTTACACATGACTTAGCTTTGTGAGTAATATCTATATGGCACAATTGCACAATGTTTTGAAAGCATCACAAGAGTTTCGCTGCTTAAGCGATATAAACAAAATTAACAAAGTTGTTGTATATTTGTGAATGCTAGACACTCACTAATTTGGATATCTGAAGGATAGAAAGTGCAAGGAAGAGATGTCTGAGAGCAGTAGCTCGCTACACATTGCTTCAAAGGAAGAACAGTGTAGATTTCACGAGAAAATTCAATCATATTTAATCTGAATTAAGAAAGAATGAGGTCCGGAAAAAATGAAAAGAACATGTAACAAGACTGCATCATAGTCGCTGCTGAACTATCACACAAAACAAGGGAAAAGTAAAATCGTTCGGTCAAATAAAAGATACACAGAGAAAAGTACTTTACGGCGGCGTAAACCAGAGATGTCTCAATACTTAATGATTATCACCATCTCTCTTTAGTTTTCGATGAATACCAAAGAGCTCAATTGTAAAATTGTCCGACAAAAGTGTTTGCTAAACATCTTTGTCGGTGTCTCGTACAGAGCCGCAGGACAAGATCGAGTGCTGTTCTGCGACATCCTCCTCGTGTTGCGACTTTTGTTTCGCAACAGTCGCGGAAGTCCCACGGTCCCCACAGAAACAAGGAACAGGCGACAACGTTACGCGACATGTTGTAGTCTGTATGTTTTCCGAGACAGTTTCTACTTATCTGCCACAGAGGTAACATTGAAATTAATAACATTTTCATGCTCTTCCACGTCTTTGGGTATGATATCCGAAGACTACATAGACAGAAGAAAAATGAGGCTTGCTGTAGAGTATTTGGCCAAAGAATACGAAATGTCACACACGACATGAAATAAAAAATTTAAAATCGCAATTCAGGAGAGAACACAAGAAGTTGCACGAGTAAAAAATCTGGTTCTTCTCCGAAAAAGTGAAACTGCTTTGATTACTACCCACTACAGTTTTGGATGTACTGGGTAGGGACTGTGATGAACATAGAGAGACTCTCAATGAAGTAAGCACGTTCAGTTTTACTTCACCATGGTACGAGGTGCATCCAAGTTCTAAAGGCCTCCGATTTTTTTTCTCCGGACTGGAAAGAGATAGAAACATGCGCATTGTTTTAAAATGTGGCCGCGTTCATTGTCAATACGTCCCAGAGATGGCAGCACCGTACGGCAGATGGAATTTTACCGCCAGCGGCGAGAATGAGAACTGTTTTAAATACTTAAAATGGCGACGTTTTCCTTACTTGGACAGCGTGCAATCATTCGTTTTCTGAATTTGCGTGGTGTGAAACCAATTGAAATTCATCGACAGTTGAAGGAGACATGTGGTGATGGAGTTATGGATGTGTCGAAAGTGCGTTCGTGGGTGCGACAGTTTAATGAAGGCAGAACATTGTGTGACAACAAATCGAAACAACCTCGGGTTCGCAGAAGCTGGTCTGACTAAATGGTCGAGAAAGTGGAGAGAATTGTTTTAGGAGATCGACGAATGACTGTTGAACAGATCGCCTCCAGAGTTGGCATTTCTGTGGGTTCTGTGCACACAATCCTGCATGACGACCTGAAAATGCGAAAAGTGTCATCCAGGTGGGCGCCACGAATGCTGACGGACGACCACATGGCTGCCCGTGTGGCATGTTGCCAAGCAATGTTGACGCGCAACGACAGCATGAATGGGACTTTCTTTTCGTCGGTTATGAGAATGGATGAGACGTGGATGCCATTTTTCAATCCAGAAACAAAGCGCCAATCATCTCAATGGAAGCATGCAGATTCACCGCCACCAAAAAAATTTCGGGTAACCGCCAGTGCTGAAAAAATGATGGTGTCCATGTTCTGGGACAGCGAGGGCGTAATCCTTACCCATTGCGTTCCAAAGGGCACTACGGTAACAGGTGCATCCTACGAAAATGTCTTGAAGAACAAATTCCTTCCTGCACTGCAACAAAATCGTCCGGGAAGGACTGCTCGTGTGCTGTTTCACCAAGACAACGCACCCGCACGTCGAGCTAACGTTACGCAACAGTTTCTTCGTGATAACATCTCTGAACTGATTTCTCATGCTCCCTATTCACCTGACCTGGCTCCTAGTGACTTTTGGCTTTTTCCAACAATGAAAGACTCTCTCTGTGGCCGCACATTCACAAGCCGTGCTGCTATTGACTCAGCGATTTTCCTGTGGTCAAAACAGACTCCTAAAGAAGCCTTCGCCGCTGCCATGGAATCATGGCATCAGCGTTGTGAAAAATGTGTACGTCTGCAGGGCGATTACGTCGAGAAGTAACGCCAGTTTCATCGATTTCGGGTGAGTAGTTAATCAGAAAAAAAATCGGAGGCCTTAGAACTTGAATGCACCTCGTACACTGACACTTTTGCCTGCACCATAATGAGAAATAATAATTACGTATGTAAGCTCAATTTCTTATATTGACTAAACTTTTTATGTATGCATATTCAGTAAATTAATGTTTCCAGATCCGCATAATAGTAATTTTGTAACTTTTATTTGATATTCGTCTCTCGATCCCAGTTACAAACCCTCTCTTTTAATATTTGCGGATTGCGGAGATAAGGACTGGCGACTTTGTAGAGGGAGTGTCGCGACACACGGTACACCGGTGCGGTGCCTACGCAGCCTCTCGAGACTCGGTCGCCGGGCGTGTGCGTGCCTGCCTTTAGGCAGTTTTGCTTTTCAGGTGGAGGCTGGAAACACACTCTCATACTTCATCCGTGGGGAAACCGTTACCAGTATTGATAATTACGTAAAAAGAAATTCACATCAAGGAACGGAGAAAGAAAGGCGATGTAATTAACATTACATAAATACCCGCATGTAATTTTATATGAAATTTTTGGTACCTTGAAAACATTTTTATCAGAAGAAAGGAAAGATTATTTCCTTTGACATAGTTTCCTGCACAATCAAACGCTGCGCAACACGTCACCATATATTTCAAAAATGATACTCAACGTTTGCTCGGGAAGGCGCCTTCAATGGGTGTCCATCCGTCAGCTGATCGACATGTGTGCGCCTCCATACGTTGATCTCACGCAACGGTCTAAGCTAGCAGCTCCCGAGAAATTCACTGTTAATTACTTCCAGCGTGGTGGATATTTCTCAGGCGACAGAGCCGAGCCTGTATAGTATTATTTTAAGAGAAAAGCATGTAGTTACGTCATGTGAAAAACGTTATCTATTCGTGGAGTGGATGGAAAGAACAACGAATTAAGTTATATTTCTCAGTAAATATCCGATATTTGGCGGATGTCAGCGGATATTACACACTAAAAAAAAAAGTAAGAAATGATACAGATTACTCTGTGGAAATTTTTGTTGGAATGGGAAGAGAAAAATTAAACAGCTCATGCGTGGTAGAATTGTTCGACAACTGTGGATCAGCAGCAGAAGGCACTCTTTCGTGGCGATATAATGCAGAGAAGTCACACTTCCGAGAATGTTACAATCAACACTTTTCAGTGTTAAGTGAGCGTTATAACGTAACGAATTATGTGTTGTGTCGTCCAGAACGCCCTGAGAACGATGCTGCTGTGGAGACGATAACGTACGTCGTTGTTTGGATCGGGTCCCGACAGCTATGATAAGAGCGTTGAGATGCGTTCGCTTCCTTACGCACCAGGTGGTTTGAAGTCAGCGTCATAGTGCACCTGGGCGGAGGTGATGGTCTAGTCTGTCTTCGTAGTAGTGTTTCGGAGTAAATAAATAAATATTGATAGTTAGTTGACTACAGCTTAGTGAAATGTTAAATAATCGAGAAAGATGAGTTGAGCAGGGTACAGCTGTGATTTCCGCTAGGTACAAGGAAGATGGGCTGACAAGTGAGTCCGTTGCTGAGGGAAACCGGTTGCTAGCAGGCTAAGCGAGAAGAAAAAGGAGGAGCAACTAGCGGTGACTCAACTCGTGCGCTTGTGCCGCTGCCTCGAACTTTCGGCGGAGCTGCCGCACCGCCTTCCCTCGTGGGCGAAAATCCACGATAATTTTGAAACTGAGCACATTTGTTGGCAGCCTCGTATAGGAGACATCCGTTTTCAGGCGTGTGAAGGCATTTTGGTGGGAAGCAACGAGTCCCCGTATCCCTGCTAGTGGTTGTCACGAGTCCCAGTGCGTTGCGTGGAAGTGGTGGTCCTTTGTGCGTGTGTTGGGAGCACGGCTGAAGATTTACGTCTGAAAAAAGTTCAACTTTCTGTGGAATGCCCGCTGTGGTAAAGACAAATGCAACTGCACAGCACGACGCAGGCATGCCTCTCGTATCATCACCAATTAGAAACACTATTTCACTATACACCGCTTCATGAAATTGGTTTCATAAGTTAAGATCGCGAATCTGCCCCAGCGTGGCCGATAATGCAGTAAGGCGAACTTTCTCCATTCTCTCATTGATACACGGGGCAGGAAGAGGAATCGATCTGACATCGGGCAAAGTGGCACCCCTGTTGCCGAGTCCAACATGTTTTCCCGCTCAAAATGACGCCTATCAAGCTAATGGGATACTTGATAATTCTCTGAATTTCTAGCTAAAGAAGATAACGAAGTCCCATACTCCGAGGAGCGTAGGGGACGATGCGGGAGACCCGCGCTGCTGTAGTAGGCAAGGTCCTTCTAGGAGGTTGTTTGCCATAGCCTTCCTCCGGCCGTAATGGGGACGAAAGATGATGAGCAATAGGACACAACAACGCCGAGTCATCTCGAGGAAGGAAAAATCCCTGACCCCGCCGGGAATCGAACCCAGGGCCCCGCGCGCGGGAAGCGAAACTGCTACCGCAAGACCGCGAGCTGAAGATAATGACGCGTTTCATTTTATTTGGCCGGTTCCTGACCACTATAGGTCCACTTAAGAACATCGCGCCTTGGTAAACAGAGGTGTTTCTCGGCTGTTGTACCTATTTCCTTTCTGTCTTCGTTGTTGTTGTTGTTGTTGGGTTTTTTTTTTCTTTTTACACAGTATTCACTGTATTTCGTTACTAGCAGTGCGCTCCGGCATGGCATGGGTAACTACGGACGACAGCTTGTCTGACGTAATGGTAATTTTGTTTACGGGGCACTGCGTGGTGCTGTGATTAAAAATCAGAGAACAACGTTAGCTAACTGATATCGGGAATATCCTATAAATTAAATGATGGAAGAAGTACACGCCCCTGGCTGGCGTACTGCCGGATCGCCACCCGTTAGCAACGCGAGCTGCGCAGCTGTACCGGGACAGTAGTAAGGATGGGACCAGAGTCAAAGGCTGAGGAGTCCCTTGCTCTGTTGTCTGCCGTATGAGAGCAACTGACACTAGTAGTAGTCGTATCTCGGGCGCCGCTTGAATTTGTGTCCGCAACAGCCTGACTGCCTAACTTCAGTGCTAATTAACTCTGAAGCGGCGCAAAATATCAAAAAATGGTTCAAATGGCTCTGAGCACTACGGGACTCAACTGCTGCGGTCATCAGTCCCCTAGAACTTAGAATTACTTAAACCTAACTAACCTAAGGACAGCACACACATCCATGCCCGAGGCAGGATTCGAACTTGCGACCGTAGCTGTCGCACGGTTCCGGACTGCGCGCCTAGAACCGGTAGACCACCGCGGCAAGCAGTAAAATATCGATTTTTTTTTTTACTGTTCTTTCTCCGCACAACCTTAGAATCATTGGAGACTCTTTCCGACCACCCTGCGTAGAGATTTTTGCTTGCTAAATACGTGTACTTTGTGATTTTAATACGAATTTTGTTCAAAGGGAGTGTTCTGTCGGTAGTTGCTTTACAGGCGTTTGAAAAGCGAAGTCTCCTCCTGGGAAGTAGTTCAGTGTAGACGTTGGAAGACGGTCGCCGCTACTGGCTCCGTGACCTCGGCAGGTAGGGGCAGCGCCGCGACACAGCTTTCTCCGTGCCTCGCGGCAGAGCCGCAGGACGGGTGCGTAGCAGCACTCGCGCATCGGCCTCTGTGCCGAGGCTGGCGGCAGCTTCGGCGACCGTCGGCTTACCTCGGGAACGCTCGGCTGGGCGGTGGACTGGGATCGCCGGAGCGCCAGTCAGGGACGGAAGCACCCGACGCGGCCACGTACGCTGCAGGCGCGGGCGTTGCTTCGTATTTGCCGCTATGCGCCTCATTCAGTTTTACGTTCGGGTTTTCTTTTAATTCGGCAGTCATTTTCCTGTTAGTGAATTGACGTTTAAATATGGGAAATGTACGGGCATGTTCAGAAAAAAAAAAACAGAGCGTCTTGAACGACTTAGAGATACGACGTTCGTATGCAGGACATGTGCAATTAGAGTATGTTCTCCAGAACTCGTTAGCATTTCAGTCACCTAGGATCAGCACGTGTCCAGTTGCTTGCTAGGCACAGAGTTCCCCATAGACCCTGATAACTTGTTTCACGCGTGATGGCGTTGACTCGTATGAGGCGCGAATGGCGTCCTGTAGTATAGCCAGTCATGCTGCAACGCCTGATTCCAAAGTTCATCTGTGGTTGTAGGCACTGGGTCACGGGGCTGCAACCGTCGTTACACAATATCCCACACATTTTCGATTGGTGACGAGCCTGGTGTTCTGGCGAGCCAGGACAAAAGGCTGACATGCTGTGACTCCAAGAAGACACGTGTTCGTGCAGCAATATGTGGTCGTGGCCTGGTGTTCTGGCGAGCCAGGACAAAAGGCTGACATGCTGTGACTCCAAGAAGACACGTGTTCGTGCAGCAATATGTGGTCGTGTATTGTCTTGCTAAAAAGAATGGCGTCCGGGGTGTTGTACAGAAAAGGTTCGGTTAAGGGTCGCAGCTCACGCCGCGTACAGCGCCTTGGACACGCACCAGCTCCGATTTGTGGCTGCATCCTGAACCAGCCAACACCGTAAGGCCTCCACTCGGCACTGTACGTCTTGTGCTAACACGGTCACTCTGATGCCACTCCCCCTGCCTGCGCGAACCAAAATCCGGCCATCATTTTCAAACGAACAGAACCTGGATTAGTCCGAAAACACTATCTAATGCCATTCCTGACCCCAGTGATGTCATTCCATACACCATTGCCCTCTAGCATATTTCTGCAGATTCGTCAGAGGTAGGCGGCGAAGTGGACCACGGGACCCGTGCCGTAATAAACGGGGACGGAGTGTCACCCCTGACAGTGTACAGCATGTTATTACATTGTTACACAGATGCCCCAAAACCGAGGAGGACGCAGATCTGTCTTGCGCTGCCATTCGGATGAGGTGTCCATTTTCTCGGGGGGGGGGGGGGGGGGGTGTCCGAGTGGTGCGGCCTGGCCCATCTCGTCGTGTTCTGCGGCCATCCGTGAACCATTTTACACACACTCTTGCACTGCTAAAAATACTTCGTCTCACATGAGCAGCAATTTCGCGGATGGATGCTTCACATTCTCTCATGCCAATAATGCGCCCTCTTTCAGACTCACTGATTTGACGTATGGTTCACGCGTACGTTTGCGAGGCATTCTGCACGTCTCCTCAAGTCACGCTCATCCATTTATAGCGACAACGAGAACAGGTGGCGCATTTTATCAGTAGCTGGTGTTGCGCCGCGATATCGATGTCTATCCCGAAACCGTCCGTTTCGTCTGCCTCGGGGTTCCCGCGACCCCGGCCGCAGCCGACGCGTGAGTCGGACAGCGCGACGTTCTGCCCCACAGGTGTGTTCGGAAGTGTTTGTCGGGGACGAGGTTTGAGTGTTGGCACTGTCAACAGCGTAGTAAGGCGCACGCCGCGGTGGATCGTGCGTGGTCAGTACGGACCAGCCACCAGTGCAGGTTGTTTACGGGTAGTGCGTACTTCGTATTTGAATTCGGAGGCAGAGGTCGACGTGCAATGAAAGACCTAACAGTGTTCCAAAGAGGGCAGATTGTGGGCGCCCGATTAGCTGGAACGTCAGTAACCGAGGCAGTCAGATAATTGAATGTTTCAAGAGCAGCTGTTTCAACCACGATGACAGCCTACGCAAAACATGGAAAGACATGATAATGTAAACGTAATAGTGGGCGCAAATCAAAACTAAATGAGAGAGATCGTTGTACGCTAACACGAATTGTGTGAAAACAACACAAAACTACGGCGGCTAAAGTGACTGCCATCTTCGAGGCCCCGTATCTATCAAAAAAAATGGTTCAAATGGCTCTGAGCACTATGGGACTCAACTGCTGTGGTCATTAGTCCCCTAGAACTTAGAACTACTTAAACCTAACTAACCTAAGGACACCACACACATCCATGCCCGAGGCAGGATTCGAACCTGCGACCGTAGCAGTCGCACGGTTCCGGACTGCGCGCCTAGAACCGCGAGACCACCGCGGCCGGCCCCGTATCTATCGACACTGTCCGCCGAAAACTACATAAAGCGAATATTCATTGACGAGCTGCTATACCGAAACCATTAGTGGTGACGACCAACGCAATGAAACCCAAAACATGGCGTCAGGAGCATAAATCCTGGGCGGCTGATCATTGGATGATCCGACGAATCAACGTTTTCGTTGTTTCCAACATTGGGCCGCGTTTACTTCTGGAGAACACTCAAAGAAGCCAACAATCCTGATTGCTTAATTGCAACGGTTAAGGGTGGAGGAGGAAGTGTGATGGTGTGGGCAGCCATATCGTGGTATTCTGCTGGTTCCACCATTACTCTCAAAGGTTGTGTTACAGCCAACGATTACGTGAACATTTTAGGTGATCAGGTGTACACCATTATTCAAGTGCTGTCCCTCAACAATGATGCCATATTTCAGGACGTTAATGCACCTATTCACACAGCCACGACAGTGCAATCTTCGTATGGGGAGCGTGCAACTGAACTGCAACTTCTTCCCTTGCCAGCACAGTCCCTGGACTTGGTATTGGAGCGCAGACTCCGGAGCAGATTTCCGCCTCCCTCATCACTACAGGAGTTAGGCGTTCTGATCGAAGAGTGGCATAACATTCCACTGCAGACTATACAATCAGCATAAAGTTATTCCAAGAAGAATCGGAGCTGTATTACGGGCAAACTGGGGTCCAACCTCTGATTCATAAACCATTCCCGAGTAAGTTGAGGTGTTGCCATTATTTTGCCTATCCCCTTGTACGGACACCGCTAACAGTTCAGAGCCCTGTCTCCAACTTTCCACCAGCAAGTGCCACTGATAATCGCCGTAAGAGGTGTACAGTTCCGAGTCAGTAGGGAAAAGATTGCTCAAACACACGCAAACGCTCGAATTTGCACGGAAACGGTACAGTTAGCCGTAGGCCCCAGTCGATAGCGTCACTTCAATGCAGCTAATGGTCACGCTCTGAGCGTACAAGCCCATTAATCCACGCCTCTCGCCGGAAAAAAAAAGAAAAAAAAAGAAATGCCTAAGGTCCGTACGTACGCTAAATTATTCAATTCGTTGGCCTTTCAGCGAACCAGAACGTGGAGCGCTAGTTACATACTGGCCGTGCTCGGTCGCCTCGTGGCAGGACATTCACTTCTGCAAGAAACGCCGGGCGACACAGGCGGAAACGCCAGCCACACCGCATGTAGGAGAATCGGACGAACGCTCGCCTGCCAGCTCCGGGCTACAGAAAGCCTCCTTCCCAGAGAAGCCGACACTGGGGTACACAGACGACAAACGAACGACACACCGGCAAATCACAATGCGATTACAGTTCTTTTTCCGAACGATTTTAAACTCTGAGCGACTCGTTTCATTAACGGAACGAAAGATAGCATAACTATTTAAATAAAATGAATTTTTAATATACCATGTTTTTAAATCGAACTAAAAGATGTACAGTCATTTCCCCTAGTCGCATACACATACCTAACCCCATTCCTCAAAGTTTCCGCTTGTGAATTTTTAATAGCTATGAAAATATACGTATGATTTAAAATGAAGAACGTCGGGCATATGGAACATATAACAGTAAAAATGTGAACCGTGGTTACGCATCACTTAGTAAGTAGTGCAATAGTATCGAGGTGAAGAAGTCGTGCATCAGTTAAGCATTCCGCCCCTCCCCCCCCCCCCCCCCTCGTCCCCCACATTTTTCGATTCCAAATTGAAAAGTACTGTCGTAGCTATTAAAAATTCACATTCACAAATTTTCAACGCTATGTCTGTGGCGTTATGAATCTCTGTTTGCGTAGGAGGAATTATTTTATACATTTCAGTCAAATTTAAAAAAGTGCTTTCACTTTTATTTAAGCAATCATTTACTGCTGTTTCGTTTTGCATGTGTGTAATTTTTCGGTCGATTTCAAACATGTTGATGGGATTAAAACAGAGACATTTTGTAAATTTCAGGTTCGTTTCGCTTTCTCTTCAGCTGACTCGACCAGTATATTGCTTCCTGCTACGCATGCATATCTCGCATTATTGCCGTGAGGGTAAAAATCAGGAGGCCTCGCGCTTACACGGCGCTTTACCAGTAATCATTCTTCACGGGAAAGATTCGTGAACGGAGCATGGAAACGGGAGGAATAGTACCCACCGCCACACGCCAGGTAACAAACCCAGTTAGTATTGTCTTGTCATCCAGTTCTGAGCTACCTTGAAAATTTCAAGCATTTCGTTCGTTGGGAAATAGTGGTAAATAAAGTAACGTACTCCATACATCAGACAATAAATGTAAATAATTCCGCAGATCGATGAAGATGATCGAGATGGGATGGTTTACTGCCAGCAAAACGGTAAACCATCTCATTTCCTCATATAAGTGCGAGGTTTCCTCGGTAATCGCTTCCCAGCTCTTTGACTTTACACCACTGAATTTCTGTTCCAGGGGTTTCATTAAAGATCGTACCTACTTTTCATCCCCTGCCAGACAATCGATCTACGTTGCAGTTACACAAGTTATGCCCGACTTGCTACGTCGAGTGTGAAAAGAAATTGATTTAATTATATCCATTTCCGTCAGCGTTTCTTCTGTAACTGTTTTACTTTCGTAAAATAAAGAACAACCGCCTTCAGTCACAATCGTGATTTTATTTCAATGCACGGTGCATTTCGGCCCTGCGAACCCATCTTCACGTGCTTTGACAGTCTACATCTGGACTCTGCAAACCACCGTAAGTCACATTGTATGAGTTATTAGGGCTTTGTCCTGTTCCATTCACGTTTGGAGCACGGGAGGAATGAATGAATGTCTGTGTGCCAGCAGTAATCATGCTATGCTTATCCTCGTGGTCCCTATGTCCGCGATACGTGGGGATTTCTAGTATATTCTTAAGAGTCACCATTTAAAACCGCTTCTTGAAACGTCGGCAGCAGACCCTCCTCTAGTTCAGTTCCTTCAGTATCAGTGTGACACTCTCCCACGAAACAAACAAACAAACCTGTGACCGTTCGTGCTTCCCTTTTCTGTATACATTCAATACCCCCTGTTATTTCTTTTTGGTACGGGTCCGCAAACCTGAGCAATACTCTACGAGGGGCGTTTGGAAAGTCCTTTTACACTTATACACTTCGTCCAACGCTGTTCTAGTTTGTTGATCCCTTCCGAATAATAGGAATTGTCTAAGTCTGCAAAATAGCTATTAGTTGCTACAATCACCTCATCGTCTGAATAAAATATTTGTCCCGCCAGCCATTCCTTCAAATTGGGGAACAAATAGTAGTCCGAGGGAGCCCAGTCTTGAGAATGAGGGGGGGGGGGGGGGGTGAGGGGGGATATGAAACGAATTGTAATCCTATTTCTATTAATTTTGTGACCACAACTGCTGAGGTGTGTGCTGGTGCATTGTCGTGATGGAAAAGGACTTTTTTGCGGCCCAAGCGCCTGCGTTTTTCTTGCAGCTCGGTTTTCAAACGGTCCAATAACGATGAATAATATGCACCTGTAATAGTTTTACCGTTTTCGAGATAGTCGAAGAGGATTATCCCTTGCGAATCCCAAAAGACAGTCGCCATAACCTTTCTGGCCGAAGGACTGGTATTTGGCTTTTTAGGTGTTCTCCCTTGCTAACTCATTGTTTAGATTGTTGTTTAGTCTCAGGAGTATAGTAATGTACCCATTTTTCAACCACAGTGACGAAACGACGAATAAAGTCCTGCGGATTCTTCCTGAACAGCTGCAAACCATCCTTGCAACACTTCACACGATTCTGTTTTTCATCTAGCGTGAGCAATCGCGGAACCTATCTTCCAGATAGCTTTCTCGTGTCCAAATGTTTATGCAACATATATACCCATTCATTCGAGATGCCCACAGCACTACCAATCTCACGCACCGTAACTCTTCTGTCATCCATCAACATATAATGGATTTTATCAATGATTTCTGGAGTCGTAACCTCCACAGACCGTCCAGAACATTCAGCATTACTGATGCCCATATGGCCACTCCGAAAATTTTGAAACCACTTATAAACTGTTCGAATCGAAGGTGAGAGTCACCGTAATGTTTATCAAGCTTCTCTTTAGTGTCATGAGGCGTTTTGCCTTTCATAAAGTAATGTTGAATCATCACACGAAATTCTTCTTCGTCCATTTTTTGACAATCACTCGACTTCTTCGATTCACACGATTGCCAAACACAAAGAAATAGACCAATATGGCTGAAACTTGATGTACGTTCTTTCCAAAGATGCTATTAACTAAACATGACCTCGATACGCGCCGGTGGTGCCATCTCTCGGACTTTGCACGGACTTTTCAAACGCCTCTCGTAGAACCGGTTGCACGAATGATTCGTAACCAATCTCCTTTGTTGACTAATTGCACTTCCTCAGTATTCTACCAATGAACCGGAGTCTACCACCTGCTTTAACCACGACTGAACTTAATGTGATCATTCCATACAAAGTTTACACACAGGTATTTGTTTGAGGTGGCCGATTCCAACAGTGACTCATTGATGTTATAGCCGTAGCGCACTACGTTTTTGCGTTTTGTAAAGTGCACAGTTTTACATTTCTGAACATTTAAAGCAAGTTGTCAATCTTCGCACCATGTTTAAATATTATCAATATCTGACTGAATATCTATGCAGCTTCTTTCAAATAGTACTTCATTATAGATAATTACACCATCTGCACAAAGTCTGAGTCTGCTATTAATGTTGTCTGCAACGTCATTAATCCACAAAATTAATAGCAAGGGTCGCAACACGTTTCCCTGCGGCACACTCGAAATTACTTTCACATGTGACGATGATTCTGATCTAAGATAACATGTTGTGTCCTCCCTACCAGGAAGTTCAACCCAGTCACAAATTTCATTTGATACCCCATAAGATCGTACTTTTGACAATCAGTGTAGGTGTAGTACTGGGTCAAACGCTTTTCGGAAATCAAGAAATACTGCATCTACCTGACCACCCTGATAGTGCTTTCAGTATGTCATGTGAGAAAAGAGCGAGTTGTGTTTCACAAAATCGACGTTTTCGGAATCCATGCTTCATAGTGTTTAAACTCAGAATATGTTCTAAGATTCTACAAGAAATCAATGTTAAGAGTATTGGATGGTAACTCTGTGAATGACTTCTACTGCCTTCTGATAGACAGGTGGACTGCGCTTTTTTCCATGAACGGGACACTGTTTTTTGTTCTAGGGATATACGGTAGATTAGAGTTAGAAGTACGCTGCAGCTTCGTTATAGAATCTGACAGGGATTCTATCGGACCCTGGAGCTTCGTTCAGTTTTAGCGATTTCAGCTGCTTCTCAGCACCACTGGAGCAAACACTTATTTCATTCATCATTCAAGTGGTACGAGGATGAAACAGGGGCAATTCTCCTAGGTTTTCGTTTGTAAAGGAACATTTGAAAACCGAAATTCAGCAATTCAGCTTTTGATTTGCTACCCTCAGTTTGAGTGCTTGACCCATTCGCTAGGGATTGGACGCTAACTTTGGTGCTATTAACAGCAGACCAGAATTTCTTTGGGTTTTGCGAAATACCATTTGATAGTATTCTGCTAGCACTGAACGACCTGAGTTGAAACAAGGCCCCGGGAGTACACAACATTCCACTAGAACTACTGACAGCCTTGGGAGAGCCAGGCCTAACAAAACTCTACGTTCTAGTGAGCAAGATGTATGGTACAGGCGAAATACCCTCAGACTCCGAAAAGAATATAATAATTCCAATACCAAAGAAAGCAGGTGTTGACAGATGTGAAAATTACCGAACTATCAGTTTAATAAGCCACGGCTGCAAAATATTAACACGAATTCTTTACAGACGAATGGAAAAACTAGTAGAAGCCGACCTCGGGGAAGATCACTTTGGATTCCGTAGAAATACAGGAACACGTGAGGCAATACTGACCCTACGACTTATCTTAGAAGAAAGATTAAGGAAAAGCAAACCTACCTTACCAGCATTTGTAGACTTAGAGAAAACTTTTAACAATGTTGACTGGAATACTCTCTTTCAAATTCTGAAGGTGGCAGGGGTAAAATACAGGGAGTGAAAGGCTATTTACAATTTGTACAGAAACCAGATGACAGTTATAAGAGTCGAGGGGCATGAAAGGGAAGCAGTGGTTGGGAAGGGAGTGAGACAGGGTTGTAGTCTCTCCCCGATGTTATTCAATCTGTATGTTGAGCAAGCAGTAAAGGAAGCAAAAGAAAAACTTGGAGTAGGTATTAAAATCGATGGAGAAGAAATAAAAACTTTGAGGTTCGCCGATGACATCGTAAATCTGTCAGAGACAGCAAAGGACCTGGAAGAGCAGTTGAACGGAATGGACAGTGTCTTGAAAGGAGGATATAAGATGAACATCAACAATAGCAAAACGAGGATAATGGAATGTAGTTGAATTAAATCGGGTGATGCAGAGGGAATTAGATTAGGAAATGAGATACTTACCGTAGTAGATGAGTTTTGCTATTTGGGGAGTAAAATAACTGATGATGGTCGAAGTAGAGAGGATATAAAAAGTAGAGTGGTAATGGCAAGGAAAGCGTTTCTGAAGAAGATAAATTTGTTAACATCGAGTATAGATTTAAGTGTCAGGAAGTCTTTTCTGAAAGTATTTGTATGGAGTGTAGCCATGTATGGAAGTGAAACATGGACGATATACAGTTTGGACAAGAAGAGAATAGAAGCTTTCGAAATGTGGTGCTACAGAAGAATGCTGAAGATTAGATGGGTAGATCACATAACTAATGAGGAAGTATTGAATAGGATTGGGGAGAAGAGAAATTTGTGGCATAACTTGACTAGAAGTAGGGGTCGGTTGGTAGGGCATATTCTGAGGCATGAAGGGATCACCAATTGAGTCTTGGAGGGCAGCGTGGAGGGTAAAAATGGTAGAGGGAGACCAAGAGATGAATATACTAAGCAGATTCAGAAGTATGTAGGTTGCTGTAGGTACTGGGAGATGAAGAAGCTTGTACAGGATAGAGTAGCGTGGAGAGCTGCATCAAACCAGTCTCTGGAGCGAAGACCACAACAAGAACAACAGTATTCTGCTACGGTAGTAATTGATGGCATCAAGCATTGCCCTGGTGACAACCAAACGCGTTTCTTTCAGCATCTGGCTACAGCCCTACGCTTTGTTTTACACCTCGTCGTCGGCTGCAACTCGATCGGGAGTACATGCAGCTTCTTCCTGTGTATTGTGAGCATTTCAATTCAACTTACGTGTGTGTTTCCTGTGGCTGAGCAGACCAATCCTGGCATAAAACATGCGTCCACACAAATCGCGCTGAATGGTTGGAGAACGGCGGGGTTGTAGCTGACGGAGCTTTCTTGCTTGTCGCTTGGCCTTTATGTGTCTGCAGCGTCCTCTTTCAAACAAGTTGGCAGCGATGGATGTAGTGTTGCTCTGCAGTAAGTGGTCCACAGTAAGAGGTCTACAGCACATTGTTCGTATGTTTTTATGTTTATGCCAGTCCTTGGAGTGCTTGAGAGGGACTTTGTCTCGTTCCCAAGTACACTAATTAGATAATACGCTTCAAATGTATGGAAAGTGCTCAGTCTGCTCCAGAGCTATGTCTAGAATAGAGGTATTGAACTCAGTAGAGTTAATCCTGCGGCGGATTCTATGCGTACTTTAGTTTTGCTAGCTCTGACGGTAAGACCAAAGCGATTGCATGCAGTTTTAAAGTAGTTGACTCACAGTTATAACTCTGCCTGTGTTAGAACGGAAGGTGCAGGTCATCGGAGTTCTGTAACCTGGGTGCAGCATCTTTGTGAATGAAGCCTTGCCAGATTGTAGAGACCACTAATGAAAACGAAATTTAATCTCCATGCTTTGACTTGGCAGCTGAGAGGGACGGAGCAAACGCACAGCCTTGTTTCAAACCCTGAGAGATTGGAAGCGAAATGTAAATGTCGTGCGACTGCGGCCTTCCGTCTGGTGCAAGGCTTTGGATTTGACGCCACTTGGGCAACTTGCGCATCGATGGCGATCAAATGATGATGATCAGGACAACACAAAACCCAGTCTCTGATCGGAGGAAATCTCCGACCATCTAGGAATCGAACTCGGGCCCTTAGGATTGACAGTCTGTCGCGCTGACGACTCAGCAGATTGGAAGCGAACCCGATGCAGAGTCACCACGAAGAACCTGCGCAGACATACCATTGTGTAGAGCTTGAACCAGATCCACATAGTGTTTAAGACATCCAAAGTGTCGTAGTACATTCCAAATGACAGATCTAGGAAGTAAATCAAAGGCTTTTCCCATGTCAAAGAAAGCTAGAGTCTTCTGTTGCTCTCTTCATTTTTCCTGGAGTTGTCTAGCACAACACGTCATATTTGTTGGGCCTCTGGAGGTTCGGAAACCACACTGAAAGTCAGGCAGAATCTTCTCTGGAATAATTTGGAGCCGATTTAATAGAATCCCTGCGAGAAATTTACTTGCAACTGACAACAACGATATACCACAGCAAGTCCCACATATACTACGGTCGTCTTTCCTGAAGATAATTCTTCAAGCCATCAGGTACTTTTCCAGTTTCCCAATGTAAGAAGTCTAGTCTTCAAGGCTGCAACCCCATTTTGCATCGACAGAAAACGCCTGTTATCAGGACCACCAGCAGCTTTTCTTACTCTCAGCTGATTGAGTGCTTTGATGAAGGCTTTGTATGTGGATGGGAGCTGCATCCATGGCTTTTGGTCATGCTGAGGGACATTATATGGAAAGTTCTCAGCAAGATAGGAAGCATGATTTAGAGGCTCACAGAAATGTCCCTTCCAACGCTGTAAGATTTTTTCATTCTCAGTGAAAGTGATAAAATTATTAGCAGTCTTCAGCGTTCCTGATGAAGATCGAATTTGGGCGTAAATCTCTAATATGTCTTATCAGACGTTTTACAGATCACAGGCATCAGGTAATCTTTGCAGTACTTCAACTTTTTGTTGCCATTCACTATTCTAGATCTCCAAAATTTTTCGTTGACATTTCGCCTTAAATTTCATGAAATGTTATTTTTTTCACAAGGGAAGACGGATCTTGAAGAAAGGAGAGACGGGCTTCTCGTTTGGCACTGATCAAACGCATTATTTCATTCTTTTCGTCAAACCAGTCTTGTCTGTTTTTCTTCTCAAAACCGATTTTTCTTTATCTGACTCAGTAATGACCTTCTCAAGTGTGGCCTACTCCTGATTTGCACTATTAATGCTGACTGGATGAGTAGCCAGATTGTTTGAGACTGCGTTTCTGTAACCCGTAGCAATGTATTTAATTTAACGAATGTGTTGAATTTCCGCCTGGGTGGGATGTGGACAAATCTTTCCGGTTTGCAACAAACTGAGATATTTAGTTAACAGAAAAGGAGTCTATGATCTCTTCAGCAGTCATCGACATTTCTTGTGGTCCTGGTGACAAGGACGTCCTTTTTATCACATTGCCTCATGATGACATTGTCAAGGATGCGTCATTGCTTTGAGGAGGATGATCAGAGTGGCCTTGTAGTCATAAGGCAGGCAGCCATAACTGCTATGGAGTAATATACCGTTAGCATTGTAGCTGCCAAGTCCTTTTCCCCCCCATAACATTGCTCTGTAGTTGATGATCTTTACCAACTCTCCCGTTGGAATCGCCAAGTAATAAGAGCTTGTTTCGAGGTGATACGTTGGTGATGGTTCTGCTCAGCAGATTATAGAAGTCATCTTTAGTGTCTACATTAGCATCCAAGGTGGGAGCATATACAGTCATAAATTTACCTCCAGGAAGAGGGATTCTGAGGGACATAATTCTTTCGATGAATCAGCTGATAATCATTCACCAGTGTGGTCTTCACAGCGAATCCGAGACTGTGAATGCGGCGTTCTCCCTCATTTTTCCCTACCAGAAGGTCGTGTGACCTTTGCCGACCTCTGTCATTCTACTTTCACTTGACAATATGGTCCACGTAAGGCAACAATATCAATGTTCATTCGACCAAGCTCCTATGTGACAAGCGCTGTTTTTCTTTCAGGCCTGTTGTTGCCTTTCAGGTCAAGTAAGGTTCGGACATCCTAGGTTCCTAGCATTAGAGTTTCGGTAATGTTCATTTTTCCATCATATGAGGGGAGACCCACTGGTAAGCCTCCCAGCCAGATGAGAGGTGACCACTGATGTTTAGTCCACATTTTCTAGGTCCTTCACCATTCAGGGGGATCCTAAAAGAGGCCTCACCAGATGCAGGACCGAATTCCTGAGCAGTCACATGGTCTCAGAAAGACCTCTGCTGCCAACGCGCAGGTCCGAACTAGAGGCTTCCAGTTTCACAGAAAAAGCTGTCTCCACCATCCTTATCCCATCACCATTGGAGTTGCAGCCGTGACAGCAGGAAAAAGTGTCACAAGTGGGATTTTGTTTAAGATGGATCTTGGCTTGCAAGGATATGACCCACGTACTATGACCTCGGGACTATAGTCTGAGGCTCAGATGAAATGACACGTGCAGGTTCTAGTACCGCGGCTGCAACGGACAGCCGCAGACTCGAAATGCCACTGAGTTGCACCTTCACAGCCAGTCCATCCTTCATGACGTCATCCGCCTCTACGACCATTGAGAACCCCAAAAAAATGGTTTCTCCTCCGTCTGTTTCGCTATTGGGCCAAAAATACAGGGTTGGCTCATTCGCCTGTTCAGCTGTTCCGATAGTATCCATCTCCGCCTTCACTGTCGCTAAAGCCTTCACTGTATCCTGGCAAGTGGTCCTGACGAGGTACTATCACCTGAGACAGGTGAACCAAAGTTTTTTTTTACGAGGTGTTATTCGTCCCCCTCCTCGTTTCTCAACCGGGCTTGGGATCAGTTATGGTGCAGTTGTTTCACATCTATTACGCAGTAATCTCTGTTTCTCTAGAAATATCTTTGGAGTGACTGTATACCACGGAGGTGCCCTCCCATTTTGAACTGTTGTACTAGGGACATATCTATTCAATGTATGGTCAACTGTTCTTTTAAAATTAAGCCATAGTTCCTCTACATGCTCCTGCCCTGTGCTGAAAGTTTCAAGTTTCTCATTGAGATATGACACTACTGATTTTTTACGTAATTTGCTGAACATACATATTTTTCTGCTTGTTTTAGTTATCCTTTGTACTCCAGTAATCATTGTTGCCACAACTATGTCGTGGTCACAGATACCAGATACATCGCTTTAGTTCGATTTTGGTCCTTGTAACACCAAGGAAATGGCAAGGAAAGCGTTTCTGAAGAAGAGAAATTTGTTAACATCGAATATAGATTTATGTATCAGGAAGTCGTTTCTGAAAGTATTTGTTTGGAGTGTAGCCATGTATGGAAGTGAAACATGGACGATTACTAGTTTGGACAAGAAGAGAATAGAAGCTTTCGAAATGTGGTGCTACAGAAGAATACTGAAGATAAGGTGGATAGATCACGTAACTAATGAGGAGGTATTGAATAGGATTGGGGAGAAGAGAAGTTTGTGGCACAACTTGACTAGAAGAAGGGATCAAGGGATCACAAATTTAGCGTTGGAGGGCAGCGTGGAGGGTAAAAATCGTAGAGGGAGACCGAGAGATGAGTACACTAAGCAGATTCAAAAGGATGTAGGTTGCAGTAGGTACTGGGAGATGAAGGAGCTTGCACAGGATAGAGTAGCATGGAGAGCTGCATCAAACCAGTCCCAGGACTGAAGACCACAACAACAACAACAACACCACAAAGGTAGATTACAAAGAGCCACATTGTGAATATAAGTTTTAAAAAACTCATCAAAAATAGCTTATGTGTTTTCAGTGGTGGCTGCTTGGTTTTTGAAGCACAGTATGAGTCAACATGTCTATGTACATATATACAATACTCGTTCTACAGTATATTCCTTAAATACGTCAAAGAATTTTAAATGCAAAGGTGCTGCATTTCTACAAATACATATGTGTTATTATTTCAGAGGAGATACAAAGCCACTACATTATTAATTATACAGGATGTGATTTAGGAAACAAATATTTGTGAATATGTCAAATGTGGATTATGTAATCAAATGGTTGCACTATATAGTATTAGTTTCTTCAGGAAAAAAAACAAAGTTTTTAAAATGACTGAAAGAAACTGTGGCTACTAAACTCTATTTGTTCATTCAACATGTTTTCAGGTGATTTTACTTTTTGTAACATTATTTGTGATTGTTCTGTTAGATAAAGTACCTTACCATGGTTTTCTGTGTGAAGTGCAGTTAGACTGTTGTGGATTTGTCAAAGTCTAGAAGCTTCAGTGTGTCTCTTGTAGTGTGTGTTGAAGGTTCTTCCTGTTTTGTGAATGTAAAATGCAGAGCAGCTGTTATATTATAATTTATATATTCCACTATGTTTTGTTATTGTGGTGTTTGTGTTCAATGTATGGGGTAAGTGATGCGCAACTTTGTGGTTTATGGAGAATGATATTTTAATATTGGAGTTTGTAAATAAATTAGCAATGTTTCTGATGCTGTGCTTAAATAGGGAAACTTGTGAAGAAATGCGTTGGCTCATTTGCCATTGTTGTAGTGCTTCCGTTACCGATGCTGGCCTGTGTTTTGATGTGTAGTTTGTCAACTAATATTTCTGAATAACCATTATTTACTGCAGTTGCTGTGATCATATCAATTTCTTGTGTTAGTGCTTTGGGTTTCACAGGTAATGAGTGAGCCCTGTTCGACATGGCCTACTTGTAGCATATTTCTGTGTATTTGGATGGAGTGATGAATCGTGTGTTACGATATCAGTGTAGGTTCTGTACAATTTGATAAGTAAACATTTTCATCGTAGTTTTGATCACTACAAGTCGGTTAGAAATCTTGAAATGGATTGCAATTACTGCCAAAGTTTGCTGTCTAACAGTACTGTGATTCGTCAGGATCGTAGGCCAAATGTCACGTTAATTCCATGATATGTAATTAATTATATATAACTATCAATGAAATTTCGTACATAAAATTTTTAATTAATGGCAGTTTGCACGCCTGAGATATGCATTTTAGGGCCCATGTTTACCTGTGTTTTTTGATTCGAATGATCCTTCCTGATAGCGACCATTCCTTACGGGAAACCACATGTATAGTAAAAGACGAAGAACAACCAGTCCTTCAGCAGTGACGTACTGACCTGGGAAGTGCTGCTGGAGTACCAGTTATTCTTTAGGTTTTACTCTTCCTGTTAATATAAATGAATATCGTTCTAATTTGGGACCAATCTATAGAATCGACATGTAAAATTCTGGTTTTAAAAATTATTGTGTTCAACACTTTGTGTTGCATGGAAGACGCGATGAACAGTGTTCGTTTGGGCTGACTGCAGTTACACACAGCAAATGCGGAACTGCTAATATCCAGGCGAAATACGGCCGACTGCAGGAGTGTGGCAAGGAGTGAATGACGCATCCTTGACCCCAAGCTAGAGGTCACTTTGAAGCATCTCACACATCTGCGCATCACAACAGCGTCAGCCTTCCTTACCTCCAAGGCCATAGAAGGAATCACAACACCCTGCCTCATGCCCAGGTCGAGGAAGGGGTCGGGGGCACGCCCCCCCTCCCACCCACCCCCACCCTGTGGTTCTGCAAATTTTCATGAAGCACTCTCCACCTGTCCATTTTCTCCCTCCGCTCTGTCAGTCTCCTCCTTCCCCTTTCTCTTCGATTTTCCCTTACCACCCCTACCTGTGTCCATGTCTTCCTCCCCCTTCTCTCTCACTGTTATCACCCCAGGCTGCTGGCTCTTATTGCCACAATATTTCTTAATACAATATGTGGTAACTGAAAAGTGTACCAAATGTAGTTGAAATCATCTCAAAGGTTTAGAATGAGCGTTTTGCTCCTGACTTTCTTCACATATGCATGTGTTAAATCTATTTAACACGTATTTCTACACATATTTCACATGTATCGCTAGCGAATTTCACACAGCTCAATGCTTTTGACGTCGTATGTCCTGAACTATCTGTCGTACATTGATATAATTATGCAGCTACATCCAGTGTTATATGTTAATACTTAATGTATTGCGAATAGAGTTAGCAGCAAAGAAGTAATAAATTTAAACGTCATGCATGATGCAGTAGTTTTTCATGCATCTCGGTGTTCGTGACAAACCTCCTTAACTATGTGTCATACAGTGATACACTTTTGCTGGTACATTCAGTGCTGTACGAGAATACTATCTGCATAATGTGTCGCGAATACAATTTGTAGTCAAGAAGTAACAAATTAAAACCTAAACTTTGATTGGTGAGACGTGTGAGAGGAAAAAATGTATATAAAATAAAAATTAAGATATTTGGAAGCAGGTGAGTGTTGAAACAAGAAATGTTACAATTGATCAGATAGATGAAGATATCACATGGAAGAAACTGTCGTAGGACATGTTGTTAAGTGTAACGTTTGTCGGAAATCACTAAGTGCTCTGATTCTCAAATACTGTACGACCAGTGTCTGGGTCTCCGTGCGTCGTGGGCTACAATTATTGTCCGCCCCCTCCCCCTTAGTAGGAAGATTTGTACATGAGGCAGTCACTGTGCTAAATCAGGATATAAGCTACCTCCATTGTTAATTTCATTCAAATCCATCCATTCGTTCCAGAGCGAAGGAGTAACAACCATACCAGCACACACACACACGCACGAACTTTCGCATTTGTACTGTATGTAAGATTCATTTCATAGTTTTCTCCAAAACCTAAAAGCCACGATTGTAGCTGCCTTTTAAATGTGTTGTCTTTAGCACTCTAATTTTCTTGTGCAGTTCGCCACCATATAAACAAAACTTACAAATTTACGATCGGGAAGGAAACTGAATCTAAATTTCATAAAACTATCGTTTTTTCTGTTCTGCTCCACGACAAGGAGAGCTTGGTCAGAAACCAAACAGCAGAGATGTGTTCCCTACCGCCGTTGGATAAGCAGCTGCCAGCAGCAAGTCGTATACCCCTAGCTTACTTATTTGTGACATAGTTTAATTCTTAATTTCTTTGCGTGTTTTTGGGTACTTGCATTGTTTAATTCATATATTTCGGGCGTATTATAGTATTCGAGAGTTGTAGCATCGCGCTTTAATGTTTACTTGGTAGATTCTTACTTAAATTGCGTATGAGTTTCGTATAGGAGGTGTAATTTCCAGTTTTAGTTACTGTAATCGTAAATTCAGGCAGATTGTAGTGCAGTTGCTAGGCATTTGTACAGGTTAGTTGAAACATTCTTTGCGTGTTTCTCTTGCGTTATTTAGGTGCGGACTTGTGTTTCAGTAACTGTTGTTCAACATCGATTAGAATGGACAGGGACTGCGATTGCTGTGTTCGGATGAGGGCTGAGTTGGCATCCCTTCGCTCACAACTGCAAGCGGCGCTGACTTCGGTCGCGCAGCTTGAGGCTGTTGCCAATGGGCACCACTGTGGGGAGCCGGACTTGGGTATCACGGGGATGTCAACCTCGTCCCGTCTGTCCCCAGACCGGTCTGCCGCTGTGGTTGCCCCAGTGGCTGCCCGCAGTGGGGCTGAGCCCTCGCCTGTGCTTGATTGGGAGGTCGTTCCAAGGCGTGGCAGGCAGCGAAAGGCGTCCCCGGAGGCTGATCAGAAAGCCTCCCCGGTGCGTCTGACAAACCGGTTTCAGGCACTGTCTCTGGCTGAGCCAGATGCAGCTGCCTGCCCTGTTTCAGAGGATCATTCTCAGCCTTCAAGGTCCGGGCAATCGCAGAGGGTGGGCTTATTGGTAGTTGGGGGCTCCAATGTTAGGCGCGTAATGGGGCCCCTTAGGAATACGGCGGCTAAAGAGGGGAAGAAATCCAGTGTGCACTCCGTGT
Organism: Schistocerca gregaria; assembly: GCF_023897955.1. Taxonomy (NCBI): domain Eukaryota; kingdom Metazoa; phylum Arthropoda; class Insecta; order Orthoptera; family Acrididae; genus Schistocerca; species Schistocerca gregaria. The sequence goes on along the minus strand of NC_064925.1, from coordinate 36,426,924 downwards.
GCATTCCAAGAGGAGTCATTCCTGATGTGGAAAGGGTCCTTCCGGATGCCATGAAGAGCACAAGGTGCAGCCAGCTGCAGGCGGTGGCGCATGTCGGCGCAAATGACGTGTGTCGCTTTGGATCTGAGGAAATTCTCTCTGGATTTCAGCGGCTATCTGATTTGGTGAAGGCTGCCGGTCTTGCTTACGAGATGAAGGCAGAGCTCACCATCTGCAGCATCGTCGACAGAACCGACTGCGGACCTTTGGTGCAGAGCCGGGTGGAGGGTCTGAATCAGAAGCTCAGACGGTTCTGCGACCGTGTTGGCTGCAGATTCCTTGATTTGCGCCATAGGGTGGTGGGTTTTCGGGTTCCGCTGAATAGGCAGGAGTTCACTACAATCAGCTGGCGGCTACACGGGTAGCGGAGGCTTTGTGGCGTGGTCTGGGCGGTTTTTTAGGTTAGGAGGCCTCGGGAAAGTACGGGGTGGGCTGCAATGTCAAAGGGTGCATGGCAAATACAGGACGTGCTTGGATCAAGGAACAGTCAGAATTATAGTTGTAAATTGTTTTAGTTGTGCTGGAAAAGTCCCTGAGCTTCAAGCGGTAATAGAAAGCACAGAAGCTGATATCGTTATAGGTACAGAAAGCTGGCTAAAGCCTGAAATAAGTTCTGCAGAAATTTTTACGAAGTCTCAGACGGTGTTCAGGAAAGATAGATTAGGCAGAATTGGTGGTGGAGTGTTTGTGTGTGTCAGTAGTGGTTTATCTTGTAGTGAAGTAGAAGTAGATACTCCGTGCGAATTGGTATGGGTGGAGGTTATACTTAACAGCCGAACTAAGTTAATAATTGGCTCCTTCTGCCGACCCCCAGACTCCGATGATACAGTTCAGAGAAAGTTTGAGTCTCGTACCAAATAAATACCCAACTCATACGGTTATAGTTGGTGGGGACTTCAACCTTCCCTCGATATGTTGGCAAAAATATTTGTTCAAAACGGTGGTAGGCAGAAAACATCTTCCGAGATTGTCCTAAATGCTTTCTCCGAAAATTATTTCGAGCAGTTACTCCACGAACCCACGCGAATTGTAAATGGTTGCGAAAACACACTTGACCTCTTAGCCACAAACAATGCAGAGCTGATAGAGAGCATCATGACTGATACAGGGATTAATGAACACAAGGTCGTTGTAGCTAGGTTCAATACAGTTCCTTCCAAATCCATCAGAAACAAACGCAAAATAATTTTATTTAAAAAAGCGGATAAAGTGTCACTAGAAGCCTTCCTAAAAGACAATTTCCATTCCTTCCGAACTGACTATGCGAATGTAGACGAGATGTGGCTCAAATTCAAAGATATTGTAGCAACAGCAATTGAGAGATTCATACCTTATAAATTGGTAAGAGATGGAACGGATCCCCCGTGGTACACAAAAAAGGTCCGAACGCTGTTGCAGAGGCAACGGAAATAGCATGCGAAGTTCAGAAGAACGCGAAATCCCGAAGATTGGCTAAAATTTACAGACGCGTGAAATTTGGCACGGACTTCGATGCGAGATGCCTTTAATAGGTTCCACAACGAAACATTGTCTCGAAATTTGGTAGAAAATCCGAAGAAATTCTGGTCGTATGTTAAGCACACAAGCGGCAAGACGCAGTCAATACCTTCGCTGCGCATTGGCGATGGTACTGTTACCGACGACTGTGTCGCTAAAGCGGAGTTATTGAACGCAGTTTTCCGAAATTCCTTCACCAGGGAAGACGAATGGAATATTCCAGAATTTGAAACACGAACATCTGCTAGCATGAGTTTCTTAGAAGTAGATACCTTAGGGGTTGCGAAGCAACTCAAATCGCTTGATACGGGCAAGTCTTCAGGTCCAGATTGTATACCGATTAGGTTCCTTTCAGATTACGCTGATACTATAGCTCCCTACTTAGCACTCATATACAACCGCTCGCTCACCGATAGATCTGTACCTACAGATTGGAAAATTGCGCAGGTCGCACCAGTGTTCAAGAAGGGTAGTAGGAGTAATCCATTTAAGTACAGACCTATATCATTGACGTCGGTTTGCAGTAGGGTTTTGGAGCATATACTGTATTCAAACATTATGAATCACCTCGAAGGGAACGATCTACTGACAGGTAATCAGCATGGCTTCAGAAAACATCGCTCTTGTGCAACGCAGCTAGCTCTTTATTCGCACGAAGTAATGACCGCTATCGACAGGGGATCTCAAGTTGATTCCATATTTCTAGATTTCCGGAAAGCTTTTGACACCGTTCCTCACAAGCGACTTCTAATCAAGCTGCGGAGCTATGGGGTATCGTCTCAGTTGTGCGACTGGATTCGTGATTTCCTGTCAGGAAGGTCGCATTTCGTAGTAATAGACGGCAAATCATCGAGTAAAACTGAAGTGATATCAGGTGTTCCCCAGGGAAGCGTCCTGGGACCTCTGCTGTTCCTGATCTATATAAATGACCTGGGTGACAATCTGAGCAGTTCTCTTAGATTATTCGCAGATGATGCTGTAATTTACCGTCTAGTAAGGTCATCCGAAGACCAGTATCAGTTGCAAAGCGATTTAGAAAAGATTGCTGTATGGTGTGTCAGGTGGCAGTTGACGCTAAATAACGAAAAGTGTGAGATGATCCACATGAGTTCCAAAAGAAATCCGTTGGAATTCGATTACTCGATAAATAGTACAATTCTCAAGGCTGTCAATTCAACTAAGTACCTGGGTGTTAAAATTACGAACAACTTCAGTTGGAAGGACCACATAGATAATATTGTCGGGAAGGCGAGCCAAAGGTTGCGTTTCATTGGCAGGACACTTAGAAGATGCAACAAGTCCACTAAAGAGACAGCTTACACTACACTCGTTCGTCCTCTGTTGGAATATTGCTGCGCGGTGTGTGATCCTTACCAGGTGGGATTGACGGAGGACATCGAAAGGGTGCAAAAAAGGGCAGCTCGTTTTGTATTGTCACGTTATAGGGGAGAGAGTGTGGCAGATATGATACGCGAGTTGGGATGGAAGTCATTACAGCATAGACGTTTTTCGTCGCGGCGAGACCTTTTTACGAAATTTCAGTCACCAACTTTCTCTTCCGAATGCGAAAATATTTTGTTGAGCCCAACCTACATAGGTAGGAATGATCATAAAAATAAAATAAGAGAAATCAGAGCTCGAACAGAAAGGTTTAGGTGTTAATTTTTCCCGCGCGCTCTTAGGGAGTGGAATAGTAGAGAGATAATATGATTGTGGTTCGATGAACCCTCTGCCAAGCACTTAAATGTGAATTGCAGAGTAGTCATGTAGATGTAGATGTAGATGTAGATGTAGATGAGATACAAGATTCCATCTAAACATTGATTTGTAAGGTATGTGAGAGGGAAAAAAGTATATAAAATAAAATTTAAGCTATTTGGAAGTAGGTGAATGTTGAAACGATAAATGTTACAATTGATCAGATGAATGAAAATATCACATGGGAGGAATGTCAGAGTGGCGGTCATCACTACGAGCCGTGAAATTACGACGACACGCAAGAAGAGGCGTTGGAGGACCCGAGAACAGAAGGAGTGGCTCGAATAACGCTGACGCAGCGAGACGCCAATCCTAATCCCTGAAAGGCGAGATAGCGATGAATTTGTTGTACACGAGTGTTGTCGTTCCAGAGGGTCTTAGGGCCTTCAGAGGACTTTGTGAAAATATCATCGCTCGCAGTGATATTACTGACAATGGCAGAGAGATCAGCAAGAAAGCCGGAAAAGTTTATTTGTGTTTAGTTGAACTGATAGGCGATCACTGAGAAGCTACTTAGAAACGAATGGAAAAATTTTTTTCTATTCCGGCAAATTTAGGAGAATTGTGATTGTAGTTCAAACTCTGCACATCTCACGACCTCGATAAATACGTACCAGGTAAAGGGATAAAAGAGGATAGAGACATGCCTAGAATTAATGCTGGTAAGCGGACAATATCGCAGAAACAGAGCCTCGCTAAAATGGGAATGCAGAGAGACGCATAAAAAAACTTCAGTGGTGACTTGTGCATCCGTAAGTCAAATACTGGCGGAAGATGTGTTCGTTCAAAAGGTTCAAATAGCTCTAAGCACTATGGGACTTAACCGAGGTCATGAGTCCCCTAGAACTTAGAACTACTTAAACCTAACTAACCTAAGGACATCACACTCATCCATGGCCAAGGCAGGATTCGAACCTGCGACCGTAGCAGCAGCGCGGTTCCAGACTGAAGCTCCTAGAACCGCTCGGCCACAGAAGAGGCCGGCCAGTTGAGTCGCAAAATGTGTAGTCAGTGAATTGATCCAAATCTTCCATCCAATCTCTCCAGGATTAGTCTAATGTTGCAAATGAAGATAACAGATAAAAAGCGGACCTATATTAATCTCTGTGTTTAAAAATGTGTTCGTATTACGCTACCTGTGTTTGACTGTCTACATACTTCAAAATGACACGCATTGAAGTAAGGTCGCTCATTATTAGAAAAAGGTTAGTGCTACTCAACGCGGATAATAGAAAAGCTCCTGGTGGAATTCGTTTTTGAATTTACGCTGAATGCTTTGCTGGATTAGTTCCTTTCCTAGCTCGTGCCCGTATCGTAATATATGGTCCCATGTTGATGAGTTGTGGCAAAATAACGGATACACGCCATTACTGACGAATACCACTAAAGTTCGTACGTTGCAGGAGTCTAATGCATATTCCAGTATTTCTGGAGGGAAACGAGCTTCTGTTACAGTCATTAAGAATTCAAGGAAAACCAGGCAGCGCAATCTGTTCACACAAGATGGCTTGCAAGTAGCAAACGCACACCAACAGCTAGATACTTTCTCCTAGATTTCCAAACGGCGTCTGATGCTCTGCCGCACAATCGATCATTTTCACGACTCGCTGTATTGCAGCTTAACACAAATGGCTCAACGAGAATATTCGCTGACGATGTCTTTTTCTACTGGAGAACTTAGTCGTCTGATAAGATCGTACGGGAATACGAAACGAGTTACAGTGTATCCTTGTCGGATGTTGAGTGGCAGCTGTTTTCAAAGTAATTTTAAAGTGAAAAGTACCAGTAACGCCCAGAAAAAACTGAAAGAATTCAAAAGTTCTCAATTACAGGGCATCTCGTAAACGTCTCGAACTTCTCACACACTGTAAATACGTAGGGACTGTAGGACGAAGCTGTATCAAGTTGAATCAATTCGTAAAACGGATAATAGGAAGGCGAACTGTGTAGAGGATTCAGTGAAAAAGTACGCTGCGCCTGCAGAGTCGCATGAGGTCCCTCATGAAGAAAACATCAAATTCCTAGTGTCCATAAATGGCTTATTCCTTTGAAGAGCACGCGATTGGTTTTCCCCCCAGCTCGGAGCTCCTGTCCTACCACCCCCACCACAACCCCTCCCCTACCCCCCTCCCCGTCTCTAATGAGCTCGTCGGGCCGTGGATACCTCCATAATCTCCCATCCTTGCTGTTTCGAGCGAACGGCGAGATGTCGTTCTAGGATCGCGGGAGGGCGATGTAAGCCATACGAAAGTGTACCACAAGCACTTTGATACTTTAAACGGATGAAAGGCAGCAGTTTTCGGCATACACCACTATTCCGAGACCATGTGCGACGGTCTCGATATCCTGCCGGGCCAAGTTTTGCGTAAGCAAGATTAGAGTAATACAGAATTATCAGGTATGCAGGCAGACAGTCGTTTTTTCCTTCTTTGTGCACACTTACCGAATAAAACAGAAAGTCCCTAGGAGTGGCACTCCCGCAACCTCTGACAGTAGTCTGCGTTGCGTGAAGCCACATGTTATTTAGCCCAGTGTAGTAGACGTAGTATACCAGCACGTGCACGGAAGAGGATACTTTTATTACGTAATGGCTACATTTAACGTTTATGGAGTAATGTTTAAGAAACACGATGTAAGGCAGGTAAACAGTACAACGCACTAACGTTATGTAAAGTGATGTTCAGAGTGACACAACAGGGAGTGTGTACAGCCTAACTTCAGCAGACATGTGTGCTATCAGTGAAACAGACAGGAACGGAATTTGTGTCGTTTTGTTCAGCGAAAGTCATGACAGGCAATCCTCCAAAAATACTGCCCATATTCAGGGTGTAAATTTTAAGTTGACAAGTTCTTGACAATGAGAACACTGAGTGACCTGCAACGAACTTGACTCGTAACATCAAGCCTTTACAGGACTGTTTCTCGCTCACACCCTGCTCAAACTGGTAAAAGGGAAAAAGTTCATCGTTTACTAAATTTGCGCTGTTAATGCAACAAACTGCCGCACCATGGCTGACACTTAAATTTATTACGTCTTTACTAGTAAATTTATTCACAACATATTTCGCAAACAGTATCTACATATACGAGTGGATGTACGTGCAAAATTATATGATTGTACGGCTCATAGCTCAGGAGATACGACGTCATAAGCACTGATCTGCTGAAAATAAAACTGCATTGTGAAATTCGCAAGAGAAACAGGTGAAATATGCATACAAATACGTGTAAGATGTGTTAAATATACGTGAAGTTGGTCTGACATGTGTGTTCCCGGGCAGAGCCACTAGTAAAAAGCACACATTAAACCTCCGAAACGTTTTCAACCAGATTTGGTACACATATTAGATACTATTTAGAACGAAGTACTGTGTGTGTGAGATCCATCAACCTCCTACTGTGGTGGAGATGATAACGTGGAGAGAGAACGATGGGAGGAAGAAATGGACACACAGAGAGGGGGAAGGAGGAGATGCATACAGATATCGGGGAGGCGTACGAAAACGACAGAGAAATGGAAGATGTAGACACACAAAGGAGCTGGGCAGAGAGGGAAGCGGAGGAGAAGACTGAGTAAGGGAGAAGAGGGATGAGATGGACCAGTGTAAGGAAGAGGACGTAGATGAAGATAAAATGGGAGATATGATACTGAGTGAAGAGTTTGACAGAG